>NW_026562379.1:230916-485916 GCF_027474105.1 Poeciliopsis prolifica
GTGAGAGAGAGAGAGAGAGACTGGTCTGATGATGAGTCGAGGCACGTATCTCCGCTCAGCCGTGTCTCCTTTCTGCGCTCCGAGCTCCGCAGCTGCGGCGGTGGGTATTGAATTCAGATGCGTCCTGTCTCTCCGCCGCGCTCCGGCCGCTACAGGTGGAAATGCTCTTATCAATACCGACTGTCCGAGCCTGACTCCGGCCTGATCCGGCTCATTGGCGATTTTAGGCGCTCCCGCCTCCTCCCAGAGGGGCCCCTGATTGATTCGTGTCTGGGTCGCAGTGGTATTTTCATATTGATACCTCGATTGATGAAGGCGCTTCAGCGCCGAGCCTTTATTGACCCGCAGGGAAAGTGACACGTTTCAAGCTGCTTGCGGGATGCAGCTTGGAATAATGGCTCACAGAGATTGGGATGCCGGAATACACGGAACTGGGTTTAGATTTGTGTGCCAAAAAACAGTGGGAAAACCTTCATGAAGTGTCTCTAGATCCTTCTAGTTGTGGGTCTAATCCAGTCTATGCCCCCCTTTTATTTTTGCAACTAAAGATTTTGCCAGCTCAACAGCAAATGGACTGGATTTGCAGCTGATCTGGTCTGACTTCTCAAGTCGTTTACATTAGGTGTGATCAGTCTGGTTCTGCATTGCCATTCTGACCACTTCATTAGCCGAAATTCGCAACACTCACACGTAAATGCACCGATGCACAGTTTGAGTTGAAGTGCCTTGCCCTAGGACACATCGACACGTGGCGGCAGAGTCGAATGCTTAAACTTACCAAAACCCAAGACAGCTTCACTCCCGTGTAAAAACCCTTTAACAAACACTTGCGCTGTGGTTTCAGGAATTGGTTTTGTTGGTTGCATCTAACAAACTAACATTCAGGTGAGACATGACCAGTTCAAGACAAATTTCTGATCGACTCCTACCAAAGACTAGATACGTAAATTGAACGAAATGGTCCTTTTCGTTTTTCGAATCTTCCCTCCAATGGACTTGCATAGCTGCAGGATAAACACTACGCCTGGAGTACTTTTTAAAGGCTTGATGACGGTTGTATTTTTACCTCCCATGGACCCGGCGTTTCGCGTACGATTTATTTGCTTTGATGCAAAATTATCGAGCACAAAAATGCTGGTTTTGCTCTCTTGGATTGACTGATGTCTGGTTGTAAGTGTTCAGTTTATTCGTCTTCTTTTTTTTCTTTAACTTTCTTTGTGGCAGAGCTCCAGAAACATAACTTGCGTAAATACAAAAAAAGCTGTATTCAAATGATCATTTTATATATAAGGGCAAAGAAAGTCTATTCAATTTCCTCCCAGCGCCCTGCGTCCGAGCTCTAGGTGAAGAAATTGATCAGACCTTAACATTGCACACACCCAAGCAAAAAAATGTGACCTTCAAAACCTAAACTAATTCATACACCAACCAAGAAGGGTATTTCTGATAGGAAATTGACAGGGGTCCATCAAAACGTAATAAAAGGAGTATCAATATTGAATAATTTCCCTGGTGTGATTTACATATTAACAACAAATTGCATGTTGGAAATTATTCATGCCCTTCTCAATAATCAATGGGGAAAAAAAATCTTTATTGACTTTACAGCAATCAAACTAAAATTGCATGTTTCCTCTAGTAATTTTTGACTTTTTGAGGTGGGATTCACAGCTACTGTTCGTTTGTTTGATTTTCTTAGGTTGAACCCACTCATTGGTAGGCAAATAAGTGGTTCACCTTGAAATCGTTTGATGAAACATGGCGAATACTTTTTCACAAATGGGTGTGGCGTCATGTGAATATTTCAAATCAAATAGTAAAGGACTAAGTCAGAATGAAAGGTTAGCGAGACATGGATTATATATGGGAGATTACCAAATCGTCACCAGAAGCTCTCCTCGGTGAGATGCGAAAGGGAAACACTCATAGATCCACATCCAGCCGAAAAGCAATGTAAAAAAATTTGAGAAAAGCTGGATTTTAGAAGAATTAAAAAAAAAAAAACTAACTAAAATTAAGGTTTTAAGTGTACGAAAAACTGCACAAACAATGTGGAATCAGAAAAATGAAGAAGTGAGAGATCAAGATTTAAAACTTCTCGGTAACAATTTGAGTGTCCGTCATGGGTTCATTCACAACATCAACACTTTGAACAGCTGATCGAAACTGATGTCTCTGATGCTACACATACGTTTTTATTTTTTTCAAATCTCTGTTGGTGTCTGTGAACTATTATTTGACAAAACAACACAGATCTGGCATCGCAAGCTGAATTGATTATATTCAGACGAAGCGATCTTTGGTAGTCGTCTGTTTCTCAGGCCGATTAACAACACCAGGGTTCTGAATTTATGCTCCCCGGTAGATTTAGCAGTGTGGAGACGAACTGAGCTTTTTGACACTAGTTGCAACCCAAGAGACTCTCGGCGCTCCCTGTACAAACCTCCCTTTGGGAAACAGGAGGGCGACCCGCAGCGGAGGACTGGACATGTGGCCAGAGCTCCAAGCAGGCATTTGGATCACTTGATTTATGAAACTGGTGTTACCTGGTCTCACTGATCCCAGGAGAAAACACTGTAAATTGTATATATATATATATATTGAATCCTCCAGACTTAGTCCTCTTTTTGTTCTTTGACCTCATTTGTTTGGCGGACTTGGTTCACAGCTTTCTAATTTACACCAAATTCTATTTTTCTTTGTGGTGCACAGAAAAGCACTCTTAAAGGTCTCCTGCAGAATTTGCAACATGGACACCAAGGAAGAACAAGCTCAATGAGCTTCACACAGAAGATGCTAGTTTTTCACTTCAGAGTTGTGGAAAGTTGCCCAAGTTCGTGTGAAGTTCGTCCAAGTCGACAAAGAATATTGACGTTTTGTGAGCAAGTGTAACATTAACGACGCCTTGTGTTCAGCTGATGAAGAAAGCGTTGGTTTTTGTCTCAGATTTGTTAGGATTTCTTTTTTTTTTTTTTGTTCACAGACTTAAAATATCCAGTCAAAGGCATTTGCAAACTTCAACCCTGTGTCCTCGTGCCTTCTTCCTAACTCAGTGCCCTCTGAGCGTACAGTGGTTGTTGACCTGTTACGTTCTTACCGGCTCCAGTCGGCATCGGCACCAAGTCTTGTGTTTTTGTTCTGCGGCGGTGGTTGATATTTACATTTCACACCAACGGCTGTTCATCCCTGAGGCGCAGCACTGCGTTTGAGGCGTCGCCTTCAAATATATCCACAAGTGTGGCCCAACTCAAATGATGCGAAGGTTCGAGAGAAGAGCAGATGTCTTTTTTTTTTTTTTTTTGCTGTCACGCCGATTTAACAAGAACATTTAAAGTTCTTGTTTTCGATCTCAGTTTGGAAAGCCAACGTACGCTTGAAATGCTCTTAGTGGATTTGTGTTGTGTTGCAAATTTCAGCATGTAAAGAAAGTAATGAAAATAATATTTTACAAGTTGAAACAGTTTTGGTAATCTTGACATGGCAATGTGTACCTTTTTTTTTTTAATTATTATGATAAAAAAAAACCATCCAGTTTCAGCTGAAAGTGTATTTGACCTTTGACTTTTGCTTAAACTCTCTACATGTTTGCGATGTTTGTGTTGTTGTTGTTCCTTTCCGAGGTGAAAATGAAATCCTTCAACTTTGCTTGAGACAGATCTGTGCTTTTAGGACAGTCACACAGCACCTGTCTAAGAGGAAGCCATCTTTTCCATTCGTCGAGCCTAATGCGCTCGCTGTATAATGCACAACAACTCTGCAGGGACTCCCGAGTTGTGAACCCAATTTTGCAGACGCCTCGATTTAAAAGAGGGGCTTGCGACAATGCGATTCTCTGGACCTGTTTGTCGCAGAGATTGCTTCGGAGGCTGAAGGCATTGTGAAGTTAGAAAAACACTAAACGCACAGGAGGGATGACGTTACGTTACAAATGTTGGGTCAGCAATCCAAAAGGGCGCCCGGCCTTCAGGTCTTTGCGACAAGTATCACAAGTCTCTCAGTGTGTACATGCTGATTGCATCTCCTGAAGTGGAAAAAAAAAATGCAAATAATAAATGTATGAGCAACGTGCTTGTTTTTCTTTTTTTTTTTTTCTTTTCTTCTTCTTTGCTTGATTAATTATGCCGTTTAATTCTAGATCCACCATGCTGCTCCGCCGTATAATTTCCCAGTGGTTTTGGCTGTTTCTTCTCTCATATGTGCTCTCTTCTTTTTCTTTTTTTTTTTTTTTCTCTTTTCAAAATGAATCGTGGATCCAATCGCCCGCACCCGGGGGGGAAAGCGGAGAGCCGGCGAATGGGCTGACCAATCATGAGCATCAGAGGCAGACGCGCAGACGGAGGCAGCCTTTTGTTGCGCGTGGCACTCATCAAGTTAGAGGACAACCACCAATTTGCCCTGAAGAAAATTAAAAGATCGAGTACAGGGAGACACAAACAGTCAACTCTGGCTTGTTTGTTGATCCGCTTGTTACAGATCCCGCCCTGTCCCCCCTCGGCCGCTTTATCTGAGTGGGTGGCACAGATTCAGTGCCATTGATGATGTGAACTGGGACCCTGGCTGCTCCTCTATTCCCAGCCTGGCCGGCCCCTCTGTCAGCCTCTTGACAGCTCCAGGTTAGCTCTCTTTTCCCTCTTCCCTTTCCCTCCAGCGTTCCTCTCCGACTCTCCCAGAGGCCCCACTGAGAATACTGCTCAGATCCAGGCCTCTGAGCCCCCAAAGCCGGTCCTAATCCTCTTCATCGATCGTCCTGAGATTTTTTTTCTCCCCGGCACAGCAGGCCCGGCTCCCCCGATGCCTCACGCTGCTCGACCCCGAGCAGCCAGCGCCTTTCAGTTGCAGCGAAGCACAGGCGCGGGAACATTACCTGCATCCCCTCAGCAGATGGGTTCTGGCTAATGCCACGTTTGTTATTAGGTGCTGAAGGCAGCCGGCAGAAGTCTCCCGAGACCCGTTGTGTTCCCGCTCTTCCAAATTCATTCCCTTTTCCGACTAACGGGAGAATTCAGAATGAATAGATTAATTTCTGCCAGAGTAATGTTCACCTCCGAATGAACATTTAGGCACACTGCAGTGCAGCTTCTTCATTCATTATTTTAAAAACGGGCATGAGGCAGTTAAAATAGACCCCCTTTTAAGCAAATATCCTGAGAAAACATGTGAATGTTCAGTGGAGCTTTGCAGAACTTTAAAACTACTGATTCTTACTGATTCATCGAGATTGTCTTGCTCAACGGTAAATGTGGGTTTGGAAATGTTCCAGTCTGTCTGTGTGCAAAAATGCCTGGTCGAAAAATAAAAAACTTTTTACATATTTTCTATCTTGTGACAGCAAAGTGTGAAACAGATAATATGCCTTATTTTTGAATGTTTTACTCATTAATTTCATATGATTTAAAATGTAAAGGAGTGAAAGAAGCCTCCTAAAACAAACTCGAGTCACAGTGAAAGTCCAGGTTTTTGTAAATAGACTTTGCACCTTGCTGTGATCCTTTTAATCAAATTTAATTGGCATCTCATAAAATTTATTGTGTAATTTACATGTACGGTATAGTGAACATAACACTTCTCTTATGTTTTCTTACTCATATTTCTGGAATCATGCTCCTCTTTCTTCTTCAGATTCAATATTGAGGTATTTAAATCCCACTCCTGGGCCTTCTGCCGCTCCACTGAGTCCTCCTGCTGTCGCCTCCACCTCACAGGAGCTGATTCACGCATCAGAAGCGAAGGCTGCACCAGAAGATCCAGCTGACTGGCCGTATCCTCTAACAGATCAGGTTAATTGTTTGCTTAATCTACTTTTGATCAATCAGCTGGGATTTCTTAGACTGATGACTTTTAAAAAGTTGACATCGGATTTCAAATAGAAATATCAAAATGCATCTTTTTTGGCACAAAATGTCGTGTAACTCCGTCTTTGTATATTGTGATCGACCATCTAAGTGAAAAAGTGAAAGATGAGCCTGTGTCGATTTGTTTCACAACTTCCTGACCTCCTAAAAGCTGCGAAATGGAACCGGGTATTTTGCAGACAAAAGTGGCCAGAAAGTGAGCATTTTCAAAAAACAGAGACAGTATCACCCAAAATCAGAATCACTAGACGTTTCTCCAGCATACTCTGATGAAGTTACAGAAAACATCCAGATACTTGACTGAATTCATCTGTTTGCAACATGGCTGCATGATGACAAATGTTTTGGATCCTTTTTTTTATTTTTACAAGAAAATAACAATGACTGGCGATGTTACATCAGCTCAGTGAAGATGGAAGGCAGCAACAACAACAACAAAACAGTTTCAGAGCCACTGCTCTAGATAAGTTGGAAATATGTGTTAAGCACTACAGAATGAAACATGATAAGACATCTAAAGCATAAGGACAGGTCATGCTTTCATCCAGAGATGAAAATGAAGTGACGGAACGCAGTAAATGCAACACGGCTCTGCTGGAAGATGAGAAAGGATCATTACTGCAGCTCTCATGAGAAAGCTACCAAACACCGGTGCGTTCTGCACAACATGCTTGTTCATGATTTATTTACACGGCGAGCTTTCGCCCGGACTCTGCTGTGTGTCTTTTACTGCAAGCGTGGAGGTTTTCAAGAGGTATTTTCCTCCATTTCTGTCTGCCTGTGAGCGAGAGCAGCACGGCTGTGTATCCAGTAAAACAGCGGATGATTAAACCTCATACTTTATTAACAAGCTTTCCGTGTGGTTGCCTTCTTAACGCCGCTCCGATCGTAAATGAGAAGGGGAGAAGCGGACACTGGGGCTCGTCGGAATGCAGTTGTAGAATCCGAGTCTGTGTTGGCATTTGCAGCAAGGACAGATGGTAATGTAGCAATACTGTTTAGATGAGGCTCGCTGCCACATTTGTGAATCTGCTCCAGAGACTTATTTGGCGCTGTTTGGTTGTGGTTCTTTCTTTGGAAAAAATAATAATAATTTGAAGTTATTGTGATTTTTTTTTTTATCCTGTAGTCACATGATAGTGCAGATGCGTCTTTAATTTGCAACTAGATTTTATCATTGATGATAAATTGACATTGTTTTTTTTTTTAATCCTCTTCTTAAGGTTCATTCAATGTCTTTTTTTTTGTGGGATCAGTTCGTCACACACTCTCAGTTTTCACACACATATCAATTTTTGCTGCTTTTCCATTTCCTCACTCTCTGCCCTCCATCCTTCAGTGCTTTGCTCTTTCCTCTCGTCTGCCCTTTCCCTTCCTTTCCTTGCTCTTTCTTCCTTTTTTTTTTTAACTTTCTCTCCTTCTGTCTGCCCCTTCCCTCCTCTCTTTCTCTCTGCCCTCCCTCTTTCTCTTTATTAATTTATTGGGTTGTTATTCTCCTTGCCTGGCTCCGCTAATGAAGGCAGGATGCAGATGAGGGCAAAGGTCGCCTCCGTTGCGATCGACCCCACCGCCCCGCAGCATGGCACTCTGACTGGCACAGGTCAGTGGCAGCTGTCAATCAAAACACACTCGCTTACGCACACATGGCCAAATACATCCACTCACACAGCTCCTAAACAAACACTTAAAATAAAACATTAAAGACTTTATAATAACCTATTTCATTTAGAACTTTTGATAGTTATTGTCTTCATATACATATGTAACATTTTGGAGCAAACACTCTTTTCCAGGGTTTTTTTTTTTTTCCTGAGTTTTGTATATTCTTACTGTGGGCTGAATTTGATAGGACGTCCACTCTTGTAAAGATAGCAGAGCTGTTTTTATTATTCTTTTGATATATCATCTCTGCCTTACGAATAAATTCAGTCTCAGAGGAGCTGCTTCTATAAAAGAGCGAAGTTCTGCTTGAAAAGGGCTCGGCACGTTCACATGTTTAACAACTCCTCAGATTAAAATGCCATGTTTCCATTCACCAGTACAGTAAAATCATTTCTCATTATATTTAATGCTGTTCTCTCAATTTCTGGTTCTCAACAAAAATAGATCACTTTACATCATCAGTGATGTAAAGTGAGTAGAAGTGGATATCCCTAGGTTTATGCTTTTTAATGTGATTTGCAACATTTACAAACTTTTTTGAGGAATTTAGAAATTTTTAACTATAAGTTTAAACAATTAAAAGAAAAAAATTTTTAATGTTAATTTCTAAACCTGTATGAAGTATGTCTATATCACATATAGGAATGTTCATATACATAACACACATAATACGTAATTACTACTTTTCCTCATAAATCTAAAGCAACTGTGTGTCTTGCACAGTTTTTTTTTCTTTTACAAACAAGTATTGTGTACTGTATTACTCTAACTTTATGTTATATTTAAATAACTTTTTAAGATATGGAGGAGCGATTATTTATTTCAAATCGCCTGACAGAAATCTTCTGCTTACAATTATGTTTCATGACCTAATCGTATAACTAAGACAAGCAACAGTTAAACTTGTCTTAGTGAAGTTCACAAACAACATCACTGACTCCCCAAAAGTGCATTGAACACATTTTACCCTCTGAGCTTGCCTGTTTGCCTCAAGTTGCAGAGAGTCTCTAAACTGTTACTTCTCAGGCTACACGTACGCTCTTTTTTTGTTTTTCTTTCTTTTTTTTTGTCTACAACAGGATTGGAGTTTTCTCTTGGACAGTGCTTGAAGAGCTGGATTCTTTGGGGACTTTTGTGTGAAATTTGTGCAAACTGACAGAAAAGATTGGGTGTACACTCAGCTGTGCTGCGATAAACACCCTGAGATTCTTCATGGTGCCAGAGACAATCTCTGCTTTGTTGAGCCTGTGCTGGCAGAGAAGCGCGCTGCCCAGACACAGACTGTGAAACTGAGCCGTGTGGAGCCTGCTATTCCTCTCCCTCCAGAGTAAATGGTTCTAGGTGTTTTACATTGAGGGTCATGACCTTGGTTTTGGTCCAGTTCATTTCTTTTCTAAACTGTTAAGGCCGATTTGCTGCTGCTCTTCACGAGTCAGTGAGTGTATGACAACACTGTAAGGTCACAGAGAAAATCAAAATCTTTCATCTTTTAGAGGAAAACTGATCTATTTTCCTTGATTTTCTGCAGCATAACGAAGTTGATGACAAGGTCAAAGTGTAACTTGACATTCCTGTGCTTTTTGAATAAAGGCATGCAGCCCTCACATCCCCTACTCTGTTTGGCGAATGCCATTGTTCCCCAGGCAGTTCGTGAAGTTGGCTTGAAAGCCCTTCATGATCTAAGCCCTTTCTTTCTGTGTTTTGCATATTTTCCGGATGCACCAAAAGCCGCACTGTGAACATTTTCATATGTCTTTTTGGCAAACACCTGCACTTGTTTTCTGTTTGACGTGATTCCACAGAAACGGTAGGCAGGTAAAAAATTAGTTCCTTGTTCTGATTTGTACAGGGAATTTGGACACTTGGTTACTGAGACATAATTGACGATTTGATTTGTCCAATCACTAACATTTGGTCGCGATGTATATGAAGCACCGGATTGATGAGACTTACCAGAAGTTGTGTGCACCGTAAACATATGGCCATGATTTCTTTGCCAACAATAAAATGTCCTCTGCATTTCTCCTGCTCCGACTTTAATTGCTCAGCATTTGAAAGTGTGGCCAACATCGACTGAAAGTCTCTGTTCGCTTCCTCTACCGCCATTCCAAACTACAATCATAGGCAGACTACAATTTCAGAATTGTGCAGAAACGTCATGTCGTTGCTCACAAGTCCTCCTGTTCGCTGATTGGCCCAGTTGAAATTCAACCAGAGAAATTGAGCTCAGTGTGTGAAATCCCAGATGGAACACTGAAGGGAGATGAGAATCGAGCGAAATTGCATAGGAAGTCAATTGCATTGCTGAAGAAATAGATGCAATTTATACTATTTCTTAATTTGCATAATTTGGTGTGCATTCTGCCCCTTTCTTAGCAATAAAATCCTCTGATTCCAAGGTCTGCCAAATTGTCAGTGACAGGATCTACTTTAGTGGTAATTGTCCCGGCAGCTGTTGCAGTTAAAATGACCTTCTTCTGTGGACATTTTACAAAACTGGTCACTGTTCATTTTCCTGAGAGTGGTATGAACTGCCTCAGTCAGGTGATGATCCCACCTATCTCCAGCTTTTCTAAAAGATATTTCTGGTACTACCACTGACAGTCCTGGAGGGCTGAGTTGATCTGAGACTGTAGCTGTTAAACAGACCAGAGGAGAAAAGGTCAAAGGTTATGAAATAAGCAAATTTGATGATATTTTACTAATTAAGCCCTGATAATATCTATTTAACCTCTAGAACAACTTGGTTGCAGACTGATTTATTGATCAAAAAAGTTCCAAGGGGTTAACTCTATATAACTGTTTAATGTTTGCACCTCTGAGATTTAGAATTGTAAGACTGGAATATCAAGGCAAATAAAACCCAGTAGCAGCTGGTAGGGGCCGCTGGTACTGAATATCAGGGGCCTTCAGATATTCAGGAGACCCCAGAAATTGTTTAATTGTAAACACAGACCAGAGATCTAAGCTTGTAGTATCATTTATAGAGAATGACAATGCTATTAAATTTTATTTAATGCATTCAGCTGACAAAAAAAATTTAGGATTTAATTAGGAAGTTTACTTTGCAAATGTTTAAAGAATCGTCTTGATAGTTTGACTGTTGCGTCACCATGGCTATAATATGGTGTAATCTTTGTGTTTGAGTTGGGTTTGTTCACAAATATGTTACAGCAAATGACCAATAATCAGTGATTGATTTTAAACTTGGCCAATAAACCTGGTTTCCCTCTCACAGATTTACCTTATCTATATTTAAACATGTTAGTGATGCTAAGGTTCTTAGTAGAAAGGGTTTCAGGGGATGGAGGGAATCTGTCTAAGGCAGGGGTGTCAACATCCAGTCCTCAAGGGCCGCAGTCCTGCAGGTTTTAGATGTGCCACAGATACAAAACACTGGAATGAAATGGCTTAATTACCTCCTCCTTGTTCTCCAGAGCCTTGCTAATGACCTATTATTCTATTCAGGTGTGGAATCTTCCTTTAACACTTGAGGTTCTGCAGTAACTCCTACTCACAGCCGCTCACCTCCAGCCAAGATCCTGTCAGCAGCGGCTTTAACCCGCCTGGTGCAAACGTAAAGGAGAAGCAGAGCGAACAGTCAGCAGTTGATACCGTGTTGTACCGGGGTATTGAGATGGTTTGCGTACCATGTCTTATATATCAGGATGTCTGATATAAAGACAGTTGTTCTTTCTCTCTGTCGGTGGTACTGACACAGACTGTAGCGAACCGGACCTTTGGGAGAATAGTGAAGTTAAAGTCAGAAGTTTCTCTGCAGATGAAGCATTTCTGTTTTTACAGGAAAGGTGGGAGAATTATGAAAATATAAATAGAAACAGTTTTTCAAACATCAGCATCAGACCTATGTTTTTATTCACAAACCAGTGCATGGAAAAAATTTGATAGAGGCGCAGATCATCCCCTCTTACTCACCATGGACCCGGAGTCTGAACAACATGGAGGGAGAAAAACTGAGTCATTATTAGACTGAGGGCAGCCAGACTAGTTTATTTTGCAAAATTATTATATTTAGCTAAATATTATTGCTGAGGGGAAAAGCAGGCCTCCTGACATACAGATTTTAAAAAAATAATAATTATTTTAAAAAAAGTACTCAAATGGCCACTAGGAGCATCAAGGGAAAAAGGGCCAGCGGTTGTGTTTTTTTCTTCTATTGTCTATTGTCTAGTGGCCTGTCAATGAAGTACTGGACGTAGTTTTTTAACAGCAGCAGAAACTTAGATGTTCATCTGTACAAATATTAATTTCTACACAGAATTGTAGAAAAACCTATAATCTTTTCATACATGTAAATGTAGTCTTGACCTATCACCTACTTGACTATTGTTGAACATGTACATCCATGTCTGAAATGTAAATCCTTCATTTCAGAGCTTGGCCTCGTCCAGCAGGATAATCCTTTCTGCCAGGAGGAAAAACAGCTCTGGAGTGGTTTGAGGAGCACAACAATGACTTTAAAGTATTGACTTGACTTCCAACTTCCCAGGTATCAGTCCAGTCGAGCGTTCAATGAACGCATCTGACACGCAGACATTCCAATTAGCTACTTTTAGGATGTAAAACGGCTCCAAACATCAATTCTTGAGAGTCAAGCCTTGAACCCAAGTGGCTCATGTTTTACAGAGTCATTCTAATGACGTGATAATATGATTCAGACGTCTTGAAGCTCAGTTGCAGGAAACCGACTGTCAGGGACTGGAGTTTGAGACCTCGTAGCGTTTGGGCCAGATACCACAGCACACCTTCAGGGGTCAGTGGAGGGCTGGTTTAGGCAGCAAAAGGGTAACCCCCTTAATGCCTTAATGTCAGGCATGCGGTCATGATGCTACGAATGAGCTGCTTCTATTCTACGCACAGGAATGTTTCATTTACCGTGACACTATATACTGTACATGCATATCCAAAAGGTGCAGAGTTCTGCACCTGTGTTAGGTGTCTAATCCCAGCGAAGACCTTTGCACTGCTCTGCTATACATCCCAAATCTCTGCACTTGTAGTGTTTACAACCCCTGCTCTTCATCATAGCACGTCGAGTGATTGGGTGTGTTTGCAGATGCGCTCTGCGTTAAGACATCTCGCGTGCATGTCAATTTTGCTCTCTGTTATTGTTGCGGGTTTATTGGAGTGCTCGGCCATGTTCTCGAGCGTGTTCACCTACAGCTAGGTGTTTGTAAATGTGCATAAGCCCTCAGCAGCCACACATCTCCAGAAACACACGCGCGCACACACATCTCTATTAGCAGTATAGCAGTGTTAACAGTGTTATGCCATGCGTGAACTTCTCCACCTTTCCCTCATATCTATGCAAAGCTGGGGTCCTGTCAATCAGTCACCTTGGTGACACAGAGCCCCACCTCCCCAATTAGAGCTGACAGGGCAGGATTAGGAGGGGGGCGGGCCCCCTCCGACCTGCCTACGTGTCAATCACGCGCCGGGCATCCGCGCGCCTGTTTACTGTCAGATCCCATCTCTGTCTGTCAGGCTGCACTGCAACCGTCGCCCAGGGAGGGGGGGAGGAGGACGGCGGTGGGAGATGGTAAGAGGATGGCGTGGAGGGACGGAGGAGATCTGATCAGAATTAACTATGCTTTCCCCAGCAGACCGGCCGCGCTATTAATTCATGAAAGGGATGAGAGCAAAGTGGGAAGAGAGAGGGAGTGATGGAGGGACGAGAGCATTTAAAACCCAGAGCAGGGTCTCCTTTAGAAGTTTTCAGAGTGATGTTTCTTCTCTCGCTGACAATCACTATTCTTCTCCTGCTAACTTTCTTTCCTACTTTGACTCCTTTTCGAAGGTGTGTGCTTTATGTTATCAGCAACCTCCCTCTCCCCTCAAACAGTTTTTGACCCTTTTTTCTTCTTTCCTCCGGTATTGTTTTTAAAGTCGCACATTCATGTTTTTGTGTACTTTCAGTTCGAGCGTTAAGGTCAATTTATTTAGTTCTGCACATGCTCATGCAAATCTGTGTCTCTGTTCCAGTAGGTGTCTGGGGGTTTGTCTCCGCACCTACAGTGTGTGAATACATAATTCTGTTCTGACACCAAAGCTGCATCCTACCTTCACACAATGCTAATGGCTGTGTGATTGTGTGTATTTCTAAGTCTTTTTTTCCCCCCTTCTTCTTCTTTTCGCTAGACTCCCAGGTGGTGGGCCAACTTTGACCTTGGTGCCCCCGCTCTAATCCTTCAGCAAATGAGGGCTGTGCGGGGCTGAATAGGTGGTGTTTGGGGGTCTGCGCCGAGCCGCAGTTTTAGGATTAGAGGGACGGAGTGGAGGTCCAGGGGTTATGAGGGATGAAGAGGAGCCAAACAATGGATTGTAGGCGAGGGAACGGAGGGATATTGTCAGCACTGTGTCGGTCACCAGTGGTCTCATTACTTCAGCAAAGGAGGTTATCTTGTCTGCCGCTTTGTCTTACTTTTACTTTGCAGGATCAAAAAGTGCGTACTGGTCACAATATGCGGAAAGTTTGCATTTTCCCTTGTACGTTGTCTTTGCAGAAACAGTCATACTCTTTGCATTTTCCACATTATATCACCGTACAATTTCAAACGCTCATACAATTACTGCTGGAGGTGTCTCAACTGAGTTTCAAAATTATTCTTTGCAGGCTAGCTTATGTTCCAAAAGACTGCATTGAGAATGTATAGAACCCCAGTTTTCAAATCCTGCTACAGTTTCTCAATAAGATTTAAGGCCCGACATTAACAGGGTCACTCTAACATGAATATGCTTTGATCTAAATCAGTCTATTGTGGCTCTGACTGAGTGTTTGGGTTCTTGAAGCTCTGCCCACATCTCAAGGTTTTTTGTGGTATTAAATAGGTTTTCTTCCAAGATCATTCTGTATTTGGCTCCATCCATCAATCTCCCCGTTAACGCAGATACTCCCCCAGCATGATTCTGCCACCACCATGTTTCACCTTTGTAAGGATTTTTCTTTTTTTTTGTCTCACTGTATTTTAAACGTAGGCCAAAAGTTTCATTGCGATCTATTTTGATCAGAGCACCGTGGTCCTTTATGATTTTGTTTCTTTTCAAAAATATCTTTCTTCTTGCCATTATTCAGTGAAGTTCTACTACTCTTTCTTGTTTTAGAGTATAATTTAAACAGTGCTGCATAAGTTTTATTCCTAACTCTGCTATAAATTTCTCCATTACTATATCCCTGACCTTTCCAACATGTTTCTTGGTCTCTGTGATGCTGTTTGTTGACTAATGTTCTCTTATAAGCCTCAAAGGGCTTCACAGAACAGACATGTTTATATTGACGTTAGATTAAACACAGGTGGGCTCTGTATACTGACTTAGCAGGTTGCTGTAGATTTTTTTTAGGGGCGTCAGAGTAAAGTAGGCTGAACGCAAGCAAACAACCCACTTTCACATTATTACTCGTACAATATTTTAGGAGCCATGTACATCTGAAACTCTCTTGCAGGACATGTCTTTAAATCATCCATAACCCAGCAGCGCAGCCTGACTTCATTATATTTTATTCTTGTCTTCTGATTCCTAAACACGTCATTTACATTGTGTCTATATGATTGTCAGGTCGAATTAATAAATGTCAGTTTTTCCTCCACAAAAAACGTTTGTCAGCTTTCACCCAACACGTCGCTGACAGGCATACGTGTACCGTGTCATTCCCACTGATACCTGCGCCTTCCCTGCACTTGTCGGTACCAGACATATGTGAGTCGAACACGCCTCGTGTTTGTGTTTGCATTAGCGATGCGTTGCAGGGTTGTGTCTGAGACGCAGCTCAGGTGTCTGCTGAAACGACCTCGCTGCAGGGAACAGGCTATCAGGCTGAGAGGGAGGCTATCATGTTAATTACTTTACACACACCCTGCCAGCCAAGCGTGCAACACAACCGCTGAGCTCACTCACTCACTCACTCACTCACTCGCTCGCTCACTCACTCACTCGCTCGCTCACTCACTCACTCACTCACACACACACACGCTTCAGCCGTCTTTCTTTCATTTTGCCGTCTCTCTGTCTTCCTGCTCTCTCTGTTTGAAGGCCTTGGACATCAATTCCCCTTTGCTTTCAAGAAAGATTGTTTTATATTCTAATAAATTCAACTTCGTCCCGTGAAATTAATTGACATTCATTCAATGATTTTTAAATTCCTCTGAGGCCGTTCTTTTGTTTCGGGCTGTCAGTGAGCTGCAAAGTGAGATCGGACTAAATGTTTTGTCATCTCACACTCCAGGGTAAGCTGCTCCAAAGCGCCGGCGCCTGAGGTCAACTTAACCTCCTCTCTCATTCTCTGTAGAGCACTGGGAGGAAGGGATGGGAGCGGCGGAGGGAAAGAATCATGATCAGGAACTTTGGTAAAGGAAATTCTTCTCCGGCAGCCTTCATATGTTTCGTTTGGATCATTCTTTAAAGTGTCAGAGTCAGGAAAAGTCCGACGCTCTCAGGCCGGAGAGGCAGGGGAGCCGTATTGGCTGGGGCAGGCTGCTGCCGTTAGTTAAATGATGCTGGCACGCAGAGGGATTGCTTTGGGAAGTTGTCATCCATCATGATTTTTAGAATGACTCTAAGCAGCGCTCTGCATTTGGGGTTACGGTCTGGGATCTTTGATTGATGCATGAGGGTTGTTGTGTGTGTTGGGAGGGAGGAGTGAAAAGGAGACAGCATGTGCGCTTCTTGGCTGAAAATAAGTAATGATCGGCCTGCAGTGAAGACTCGTCCTCTGGAGAAGTTTGCTTAATTCTCCCTCGTCTTGTGGAAGCTAATGAACAATCTGCAGATTAAAGTCCACTTGGCATTACTGACCAGCGTTTGTGGGTTTTGCATGGGGGTAGATATTTGTACTCGTTTATCTTCAAACCTAGATTTCTCACAAGTAACTGCATGCATCCATTTTGTTTAGTTCAGCTTGCTGTTTCCACTAAGTACTCATGAAAGCTCACGGAGGAGCCATTTACAATCAAGGATTGCTGTTGCAATGAGAACATTTCTCAGAACTCCGGCTCTTTAACAAAACTAGTACTTTCCTTAAGAACCCACTACATCAAATCCTATGCTTGTCTTCTGCCGTGTGCAGGAGGATCGAAGTACTACATGTAGCCGATGCCAAATTCATTCGTCATAAAAGACGGCCTCAGACACCTCCTAAGAAGCAAATGTTTTCATAGATTTCCAAGTTCTACTTTTTGATTAGTTACAGGAAGTTTTAAGAAAAAAATAAATGTTTCAAAATTTGTTCTACAACGTATCATTATTCTCATTCATTTTCAAGTATTCACAATGTCTAGGTTTGACTTGTATTGTATGTTACAAAATAAAGACTGCAAAACATAAATGCCTGAACTCAGACTTGCCTGTATGAGAAAGAAGAAACTATTTTGATCAGGATATGTGAGCTCAAGGTCATGAAATGATGGTCCATCTGTCCAGCTGTTTTAAATGAAAATGTGTGACCAGATTGCCCACTTTTATCTCAGTACTTTGAATATTTTTCTTGACGTTGAACCATGCACCTTGACCTTATGTTAGGCCAGGCAATCCTGGGAATGTTCACCACTGTTCTGTTTGCTCCATCTTGCTATGGTTTGTTAGAGAAACAGCATTAGAAATGACATTGTAACCCTGCCCCCACAGAGATGTGTTTCTGCCCCATCTGTTCTGATTTTCTTTTCACTCAGGGCAGGAAGTGTTGCCTTTTGAGCACTCTCAGCCTACTTCACGTTGTCAAACTGGTGCTATTTAGATCGTTCCGTGCTTCTACGCATCTGGTGAACTTGAACTCATCTATGAAATGTGGTTTAATTCATCATTTACCAAAACTTTTTTTAAGTTTTTCCACAGAAGGCCAGTTTGATTTGATTATCAGTTTTTCTGTAATAAATGAAATAATCATTTAAATATTGCCTGTTGTATTTACCCTCAGTATGATTGATTGCAAAATTAGCTTGACAATTTGAAACATTGAAATGAGACAAAAAAAAAACACTTGAACACAGGCAATGAAGCAAATATTTTCCACAAACGTGTATATTCAACACATTCTCTGGAAAAATACAAATTTAGACAGTCCTAAAAACCGTTTTACTATACAGTTTTTATTTTTTACGATGCTAAATATTTTTGCTCTGCGAAGTTTGGCATATGAAATATATCAAAAAGTAAAAAACATTTTCAAGAATTAGTTGTTTGATGAAAGAGTCCATTTAAAAAGTTTAATTGTTAAATAACAGAATTATTACACCTTCATTTCCTGTATCAAGTGTTAAAGGATTAGAGCAACAGATGGAGGTGAGAGATGAAAAGACGGCAGCGAGAGAGAAGCCGGGGCCTTGAAGTCGGTGGACGTGAGCAGGGAGTGTCCGGGTCCGAGGAGGTGGGGCGTCGGTGTCACATGCTCAATCAAGCCGTGTGAGGACGGTGTAATTAATCCATTGAAGATGTCTGATTGCAGATGACTTTGGGAATACCATAGTGAGGGGCCGGGACCTGAGGGGAAAGCAGGGGGGGCAGAAGGGGAGGAGGGCAGCCAGGAACAAGATGGATGCAGGGAAGCAAGGAGAAGGAAAAGCAGGAAGGGCGAATGGAGGGAGAAAGTGAGATTAATTGAGACAAGGGAGATGCAGTACCTTTTAAATGAGAAGAATGAATTTCAGTGACAATGTTGGGGAAAAAGAAAGAAAAAAAAAAAAAGAAACGGGGGGCGAAAGCAGAAGAATTGATCGTGCCCAGGTTAGGTCGGACCATCCCTCACAGCGCCGTGGGGATAAAGACCACCAGCAGAAATTATAACATGATGCTGCTAAGTCATCCTCTAGTTAAAACACTTCCCTGCTAGATAAATGGCTGCCTAAGCTGCTCTAATGCTAACATGCTTTTAAGGCTCTATCAGCTGGCTGAGGTTTGCCTTTATTTAATGGACTATTAATTTGTTTGAATGCATTTGCTCCCTTTTGAAGCTACAGTAGAGCTTTGTTGTGGCTCCACCTCAGCTCCGGGACTCTGGGATCTTTTTTTTCTTTTTCTACAGTTTTGGAGGATAATCATTAACAATCTAATTAAATTTGATGAAGCCAATCACTCATCAGGGCATTTAGGGACATACTCATCAGATGATACTGTGATTTATTTGGATTATTTTCTTCTTTTTTTTTCTGTTGGTGAAGTTTTATTCACTTTGTTGCTGTGGGTGTTTTTGATAGCAATTCGACAGTTTGTATTTTTTCCTGGAGGAAAGTAAACGGCATCAGGCTTTCACAGGGTGTCGCGTCTCACACATGCAGGTGAAAACTGCTGACAATAGTTTGACTCCTTAAACGTTTCACTTCTTTCATGGTAGAGAAGTCAGGCGATGGAGACAAAAAAGCGCTTTTCCTCTTTTTGTAGCTCAATTCATATGGGTGAGCTCTCCCTTTTGAAAGGGAACAGTTTTGGCAACTTGCTTCTTTTTATTTGCATGTCTCTTCCTTGCTTTTAATGTAAAGCACCTTCTGATGTCTGGATGGAGAAGGGCCAAATTACACATACTTGATTGAGCAAAGTGGATTCTGAATAAGAACAATTATGATCTGATTAAAACCTGCTTTCACGTTCAATGTAAGTGTTTACATTCATAATGTATAAAACCGTCTGACAATTACAATTATTATAAATGCAAGTCTACATGATTACATATTGAGAGACAGAAGGAGAATAAAGATAATTAGAACCGCATTTTTGCAGTTCGTTTTTTAATTGAAGAAGTTCAATCATCTTGTAATTACTACGGTTTTTGGTGTTTCCTCTTGGTTTAGAGCTTTGGTGATGGGGAGTGTTAAACATTTAAATGTTTTTATTTAAGCCACAAAAGGCCAAGTAAATGTTTTTTACTCAAAATAACCTAACATGTTGATTATTGTCTTGTTATAATAAGGTGTTGTAAAAAACATTAATAAAACACATTGATAGTCACTGTTTAAAGTGAGAATCACTCATGACAGATATGATCCTGGTGTAGATTTTAGTGTTAGTTCAATCCTTAGTTTATTCTCTTATATCACTGTTACTCATTTACCCCTGAAATTGTACTTTCCTTTGTGTCGAGTTTAGTTCCCTCTGTGTTTGCTCTCCTCCACAGCTGTTCCTGATCCCCTGATTAGCTCACCTTGCGCCAACGTCCTTCTCCACTTTTATAACCTCAGTGGTTTTCATTTTTCCTTCACTGGTTCCTCTGCTGCGCTGCCTTTGCTAAACGTCCTGCTCTTCCAACGATTCGCTCTTTAGTCTTCATTGCTAAATGACTGTGACATTTAATGTTTAGACGACGTTTAGAAAAATCAAGAATTAAATCAACTTCATTCAAAAGCAGTGACACAAATTTGAAAAAAGAAAAACTACTATCCTGGTATGGAGTGTTATTGCCATGCTAAGAAAAAAAAGTAAAGCAAAATTGTAGCAGCAAAGTGATAAAATTGTGAGAATAAAGTCAAAAAATTAAGTGAATAAAGTTAAAATATTGTAAGAATAAACTTCTACGAGAATAAAGTCGAAATAATATGAGAATAAAGTCATAGTATAACAAGAATAAACTCGTAATATTACAAAAATAACAAAAATAAAGTCATAATATCTGAATAAAGTTGTGATATTATGTGGTGATGTGGTAATCATATGATTTTATTTTTGTATTAGTTTCACTCATACAGGTTTATTCTCGTATGAGATCTACCATGACTTTATTCTCGTAATTTGACTATAGTTTTTTCTTAGCCTGGCTCTATACTCTGCTGTAAAAAATAGTCGATATTTAAAAAATTTTTATTAGGTGAACACAAGGGTTGTAATCTAAAGCAAATTATATGGTATCTGCTGAATTTAGAAAATGTAAATGTGTTTGTTACTCAGAACATTATTGCATTTTGTCCCCTTTGTATTTATGGAGTAGTACTGGGAGCTCAACAAATTAATATAAGCAGGCCATTTTAATATTTAATATGTGATTTAAAAACACACGCTTAGGTATTCCAATAGCAGCGGGGGCCGTGTTCGGTGTTCTGATGGCCTCAGGGTAAAAACTGTGCTTCAGACGGTTAGTTCTGCTTCTCAGAGACCTGAGCGTCTTCCCTGATGGTACGAGGTTCCAAAGCAGCTGGCCAGGGTGGGAGGTGTCTGTGCAGATGTGCAGAGCTCTGGGCAGCTGATGATCTTCTCTGCAATCCCCGTTACCCTTTGCAGAGCTTTCCTGTCAGCTGCTGTGAAACAGTGACTAGTGAAAAGAACCCCAGCAGTTTCTCTCTAGCTGGTTCCTCCACAGCACCCAGAGGAAGCAGTGTCTCTGCCAGACCTTTTTCACCTACTCTGTTGTATTGGTCATCCAGGTGAGGTCCTCTGTTGAACTCAAAGGAAGCATTCTCACCTCACGTGCCCCACAATTGGTCAGTAAAGCCCGGTTCCCTTCTGAGATCAGTGACCATCCTTCTGGTCTTTGATGTGTCTGGCATAAGATTGTTCTTGGTGCTCGACTCTGCCGGCTTCTATTGTTCCGATCTCTATGTCATCTCGTTTTCACATAAATATATTTTTTTAGCAGTGTTGCTTTGCCAGGTGTGCACCTTGGAGATGGCTTTGGATTTCATAAAACACCAGTGGACCAACACCAGTAAATGACATGATCCACCAAATTATCACCGACAGTGAAAACTCATCACTGAACATCAAACAGCTCAATTCATTCAGGCCTTGATTTTTAAATGGAGTCACTGACTTTGCAGCAATCCCTCTTCGCCTTGAACAAACTTGGATCCGGCAAAGAGCTGACGAAACTAAGAGGTATTGAAGAAGGGGCCATCATCACCTGATAAGGAGCAAGTAACTGGCTGCAGCTTAGCATAAAGAACCAGGACACAGAATGTCACCAAATGAATACAGGCGTAAAAGGAAAGCTAAGTCGATTGAGCTCAAAACGATTTGCTAAACGTAAAACTCAACCAAACAGAAGGGAAGCACTGGGGGAAATAATTATTGAACACTAAGGTTATGTGAAAACAAAACATTTCTTAAATTACACCCTGTTTATTTCAAACACCCTTGAAAGCTCAGAGCTGAAGGTCAACACTTGGACCTAATTTAAAATCCAATTTACAGAACAGATCCAAACCAATGTAGTCACTGTCTGATTACTTATGAACTGCGCAGTACATTTGTCCACTCTCTGTCATCTTCCAGTAAAGATAAGGCAGAGAATGAACATCTTTCCTTTCCACTAAGATAAAAGTTAGAGGTTTGCTGTGCGCCTGCATTTCCCTTCCTCGATTCATTTACAGCATGAATTAGGATTAATAATTGATGCAAAAATGCAACCTTTAATACATTCAATGAATAATTGAGAATGAATATGATACGATTTAGAGTTCCCTTTTTATGCATCTGCATGCAAGGAACGGTCAAGGTGTATTGAAATTACCATGAGGGGAGAGTGCAAAAGCGTAACTGTAATATGGACTTGCATAGCAAAACTTAAGCTCCTGTAACTTGCTGCAAAAGTCACAAAGGTGCGAGATGACACGTTCCAATCACAATCCAATCACATTCAAATTGGATTGTTTCATCTCAATTTTCAGTATTTATTTGTGAATGTAAATGATTTTGTATGAAAATGAGATTTTGAGATTTATGAATCTCAGCAATGTAGTGAAAAATTTATACTTATATTGAGAATTGAATCAATCAGTAAAAAGTTACAGCAGCAATATACAACAAGTGATTTAGGGATTTGATTCAAATGTGTTGGATAGGGACCCAACCCGCAAAGCAAGGACAGGAGTCAACAGCTACGGATCTGATGGTTGGGTGAAATGGAAAGAGACTATTTTGAATCACGGTGCCGATTTTAAAAAGAAGAAGGAAAAAAGCTTACTTGAAACAGTCTGGCTCGCTTTAGGCTCAAACCATTTGCAGTTCTCATTTCTGCACCAGGAACTGCTCCACTTTTGCAATTACTAACTTAAGTAATTGAACCGAAGTTGATGACGGTGTCTGTGCAGATGTGCAGAGCACAAAGTCTGTGCAAAGTCCATACAATTAATAGAAATATTGCTTGTTCTTAATTTGACATTCTGATTTTCAAAATGGCCCAAATGTGAGGAGATCAATTTGAACATTTTCATTTAGGAAGTCTGAACATGAAAGTCATCCATAGGACTATGGTTCAGTCGATTACAAAAACTAAACAAAAATACCATGTAGAAGTTTAAAGGGGTTTTTGTATTTAAGAGACATAAAAGTAAACAGAATTGTGCAGAAAGCTTGTTTACTGTGTGACTATAAAGAACTTACAGCCAGTCAAGATTATTTGTGCTTACACAGAAACATTTTGTAGTAATCTGAGGATTTTGTTTCTATTTAAAGTTGTTTTCTCCACTCATACAACATTCTTTACTTGCAACCGATTGATTTGAATCAGGCTTTTGACTCCGTGACTCCAAACTTTCCATCAGTTTAACCGGTGGGCCTGAATTGGCTGTGATAACCTAATTTCTAGACGGGCAGAATTGTAGCCGCATGGGAAACAAAGGTGAACAGAAAGGGGGCAAAATAGAAATTAGCGCGGGGGGGAAGATAAACAGAAAGATGACAGGCGGGAGACGGAGCGATAGAGAGATACGAGTGGTTGCGGAGGAAATTGTTCAGAAAGGAGAAGAAACAGTGACAGGCGAGGAGCGGTGTAGAGTTAGAAATGTAACAGACAGACTTGGGGAGAGGCGTCGGAGAGAGCGAGACAGGCGGAGACAGACAGAGGGAGAGATAGACAGTGACAGAGGGCGAGATAGACGAGCTGTGTGAGGATGCAGAGAGTGTCCCCCTCTTCTCGGCTGCTGCCAGAGGCAAACAGACAGCCTCTCTGCTGGCGGAATGCTAATGCAACAAGCTGCTTCTCTCTTGTCTTCCCGCCCTTCTGTACCTTTCTTCTTCTTAAATCTCCTCTGTGCAGAAAAGTTTAGAGACTGCATAGACTTTGATAATGGAGACCCCGACTCTTTCATGTTATTTGCACTTTGCACTGTTCTGTAAATTGGGGGATTCTTGTCAGCCGATTAAAAAAAATAATTTAAAAAAAATCACACGATTCCGGAGATCAGCTGTGTGCGAATATGAGTGCATGTTTAACAGAATCTGAATTTTATTATCTGCTCCCCTCCAGCCTTTGCCCTGACACTGAGCCTGTTTGTATCTCAGTTGCATCAGATGCCAGCTGTGGGTCAATCAGCCGACCCCACTCTGTCTGTGTCAGAATGGGCCGACTCCTGACCTCAGACTCAAAGCCTCGGCCAAAGCAAGACAAAAAAAAAAAAAAAAAAAAAAAATGCACTTGTTCGGAGTTGATAAATGTCTCCTGACTTTAAAGTCCAGACAGGCCGCTCCTCCATTATACAGGAGCATCAAATGCAGAAATGCCAGCGGGTAAAGACAACGACTATTCTTCCTGCAGCGCTCATTGCTCCAGAGCTTCAGGTAGCCGTGACACAACCTTGAACGGCAAAAAAAACACGCAATCCAACTGCTTGTTTGTCTGTCTGTCTGCGCGCACATGTCAGCCTCTGAGAAATCGCTGCACACTCCTGAGCTGCGATCCATTTAGATAGCAGCAAGGGTTTGCTTCTGCTACACGTTTGTGCGTCCTGAGCCTGACGCAACAAACAGATGCAGGCGGGACTCGACGTGCGCTCGCGAAGACACGAGAGCGTGCTCGTCGGCACCGGGAGACAGAAACGGATCACTCTTTCCTCTCGACAACACACACACACACACACCCACACACGCACACACACACGCACACACACACACACACACACATATGATGCTTCGTCTCTTGGTGCACACTTACTTGGTTGACAAGTCATCTCAGATAAGCCTGAGTGGCAGGTAGGGAGCGTTGACTACTAGTGTGTGGAAGATTCTCCCGGATATCACTACTTTATGATTATTGTGTCATATATTTTTAATCGGATTTGAATTCTTTCTCTTTTTTTTCCAGAAAAAAAACAACAACCCTGAATTGATTTCTAAAAGCTTTGGAGAAACTCTGTTTTTCCACGTTGCGCTTTCTTTTAAGACCATTTCTTTTCAGATCTTCTTATAAGACATTTCTATCCTCCATTTTGTCTCAGTTGTTAATTTTCCTGCCACCGTTCTCTATCTCTGCTCAAATATATTGCACCAGCTCTGTCATCGAGTGGGAATCTCATCAGCTTTTTGGCAGCAGATGTATTCCGAAGCTATATTTTTTTGGGGGGGGAGGATTCAGGCCTTGTATAAACACTCGTTTACACTCAGCTCCTCTCCTTCTATATCCCCAGGCCTCTCCTTGCTCCATTTCTCTATTTTCTTATCTTCTTTCTTCTCCTGCTTGCTCCTCCATGTCATTGCCGAATCTCTCCTGTCTGCTTCTTTTTTTTCCCCCTGCCTTCTCCCCTATTTCTTTCACGCTTCCTTTTCTCTCTATCAGCCTCTCTATTCTGTTACTGCGCCGACTGCCCCCTCCCCAAGTGGCACACCGTGTCGTGTCCCTAATTTATTTATAATTAGTGCTCTTTGTCAGGATGCGCAGGGAATGTTAAAGTACACGCCACCTCGCTCTGGGTACAAATGGGCTGGTGTTCCTTCATCCTTCCCGCGTGCCCCTGCTGCCCGGACGACACGGCCGCTGGGATGGTCGGACCTTACATCTCGAACTCCAGAAATGAAAAATGACTCGATAAAGAAAGAGCCTGGAAATTGAAAAATAAAAAAAAAAATTAAAAAATCATAATTTATGGTAAACAATTTGCTTACAGTTGTTTGCAAAGGCATGCGTTGTAATTGAACTTGCTTTAGCTACAGCTACAACCCAACATTTAATTGAATTTTGTTGGGGTTTTATGAGACAGGCCAGCACAAAGCGTGCCATAATTATGAAGTGGAAGGAAAAGAACATGTGGATTTCAAATTTTTCTGCTCCAAAAAAGTCTTGCATAACCAATCATTCTCATCTATTTAAAAATAATCTACCGTTGTATTATTTATTCAGAGAACAAACACAGCTATGAAGCCCTCAGAAGTTTTGCTTGTGGATGCTGTAATTAATGACAAAGAAACACAGCAGGCAGGTCAGAAGTAACATTTCACAGAATGTCTCCTGCCTAAACCCATAGAGGACAGGTGTCAAACTCCAGGCCTCTCGGTCTGCTGCCCTGCAGTTTTTGGAGGTGCCACAGGTACAAAACCCTGGAATGAAATGGCTTAATTACCTCCTCCTTGTGTAGATCAGATCTCCAGAGCCTTGATAATGACCTAATTATTCTATTCAGGTGTGGTGTATCAGAGACATATCTAAAAGTTGCAGGACACCGGCCCTCGAGGACTGGAGTTTGACATCCTGGCCATAGAGAGACTAGAGGAGGGAAGTCATCAGAGAAACGTCGAAGGGCTCATGGTTTATGTGGCGAACCAACACTGATCTACAACTTAGGTGGAAGAAATGCACTCCACAAATTTGTCTTTATGCAGGAAAATGTGTGACATGTAACACACAAACTCTTGAACTCGTATCTGCAGCGGCGTGCTACGGGGGACGCGCTTCATTAACGGGCACAGGGGAGAAAGTCCCTTACATCTCGGGACGCAAGTGACTCAAGTCCCGAGATGTAAGAGTGGATGGGAACAAATTAAATACATGATGAACTGGAAAAACCTCAAACATATACCGAAGTTCATCCTCCAGCTGGGCAATGATTCTACTTACAATCACACTGAAATGGTTTTGATCAAGTATATCCACGTGTTAGAATTACCCTATCAAAGGAAACCTTTTTACTAGCAGAGGTTTCCACATTTTACCCACTCACTCACAGTATAAAGGTCAGCATAATATTATATCATGTGACCTGTTTTTATTATTTCTAACTGCTCTGTATGTTTTTAGTCTCTGCTATTCTTTCTCAAATCCAATTGAGATTTGCAGTAAGACTTGAAAACTGACCTTCATTATTTAGCAAAGACGACGTCGCAACAATTTCAGTCTATCCACTTTATTCCGAGCCCCCATGAGGCTTTGCGTGATTCATGGGCGCAACTTCCACCGCAAACCGAAACTGCCATTTGTTTACATGTTAGCAACTCGCTAACTGGCTTTCCACAGAGACTTTAGGCTATAAAATATGTGGGCTCACTGCCTGTCAGAGCTTAAATGTGGCAATATTGTTTTACTGCTACCTGCAGCTATTGCGGGGAGGGATGGCGACTTGGAGAAACGGCTACAAGTAACCCGCACTACCATATGTAGCTACTTCACTGACTCAGTTGCGGGAGCAGATGCGGGTTTTCTTGAACCGAGGACACATAAAGGATTTTGGGTTCTCTCTTCAAGTTTTGAGTTTTCAGCCAAATTGATTTTGTTTCCTTATCCGTTGCTTCCCTTTTTTTTAAATAAAAATTTTTCCTGGCCCAAACATTATGGCAAGGATTCAGATCATAAACTTTATCTTTTTTTTTTTTTTTTAATTAAAATGAAAAATAAAATTCACATCACATCAAGCTAATATTGTGGAGCTTGATCCCAGCTGTCGGCACAAACCTGCAGCTCAGATCTCTGACCAGCTTCTCTGTTTCTCTCTTTATTGCTGTCGGTTCTTCAGAGAAACGAGCTGCTAGCAGCGCGGCTATGTTCCTGTCGCTCCCCGTGATTAGACTCCTCTGTACTGAACAGCTCTCTAGCTAGTAGCAGACGTAAACAAGTTTTACTATAAATATATTGTACAATAACTGAAAAGAGATATGTAACTTCTATCATGAATATAGACTAGCAAAAAACCCTTCTAGTTACAGTGAAGTACTGCTACTTCCGGTGGGCGCCGGAAGACCCCTAATTGTTTCCCACTAAGCCTCCCAGGAATACAGAAGTGTAAAACTGTTTGAGACAATACAGCAGAAGACGAGGAGAATCCACACCACACTTTTCAGATTTTTACTTTTAAAGAGTTTTAAAGTTTTTTTTTCTGCCTCCCATTTCACAACCATTATCTACTTTGTGTTTATCTACACATAAACTTCAGAGAAAAAGAGATTGTAGTTTTTGGTCATCACAGGGTGGAAATAAAATCAAGAGTTAGAAATACTTGGCAAGGCGCTTTGAGGCATTACTAGATTATAAATAAATCGGGTTTTCTAAAAAAAAAAAAAAAAAAAAGTAAACTGTCCAAGCAGAGGTATTTCAACACACTTGTTTGAAGAAAATGCAACTAAACGACCACATCTGCTGAGACCCAGCTGTCCCACTTTCGGCTGAGCCGGAACACAGCGCCTAAAGTTAACAGGATGGGACAACCTGTAATCTAAGGGTGTGATTTATTCAACATACTGCTGAATTTTAATGCCCATCACTTATGACAAAGGTTTGTTTTCCAGTTGCAGGAGAAAATATATTTTATTTCTTATCACGCCACCTTTAACGTCAGTTCGGTTGTCATGCATATCGTACATGACCGGGAATGACGCCGCTGACAGAACTCGCATCGAGAGATCAGCGAGGAAGAGCTTTTGTCCTTGGGCTGAGAGGGCACCTGGCTCCTCTTCCTGTCCTTGTGATCTCTCTGTTCCCCTCTCTCTCATGCCGCTCTATCCTTTCTCTATCCATCTCTTCCTCTCTTCTCTCAGCTCAGATCCCTTCATCCCTCCCATCCACCCCCACCACCTTCCCGCGCTCTCCCTCTTCTCTGCCCAAGGCGATGCCGTCCTGCAGGCTTTGATCAGGGGGCCAGGGAGGAGAGAGGAAGTGGGTCAGAAAGTTGTGTTGGAGACTGCAGGAGAACAAGGCTGGAATATCGAGTAGGTGAGGCTGGGAGAGGAGAAGGGGGGTAATCTAAAGTGATAGAGTGAGGGAGGGTGAAATGGGGCAACGAGAACTAAACGAGTGGAGGGAGATAAAAAGAAAATGAAGAAAGCAACAGGAGGAGATAGAGGAGAAGGACGTGGGAAAGAAGAGGAGTCTTCATTTACCAGGAGGAAAAAAAAACAGACAACACATTTGTCTTGGACGTGACGTTCAGCATTTAAACAGCAGGTTGGAGGATAAGGCCCTGTTTTAACTAATCTACACGGCGCAGGACAGATAGTCCAGCTCTGTGGATGTGTGCATTTCTGCAAACGTATGTGTGTATCAAGGCAGTATAGTCCTGGAGGTGGCTCTTTGGGTTTTTTTTTCTCTCTCTCTCTTTTAATACATCATTAAGATGCACAGTTTATTAATATCCAGCCCAAACCATTAATATTCGCGGTGTGTTTTTGCTCTCCTTGTGTCGTCAGCTCACCTGGGACTGAGGAGGGCAGAGGGGGGAAGAACGGATTTGAAAAAAAAAAAGGGGGAAAAAGAGGAGGTGGGATGATGGGGGGGGGGGGGCAGATGTTAGAGGCGAAGGTAAGGGTGAGGGCAAAAAAAAAAAAAGTCAAAGGGGTAAATGAAGGAGGGGAACGACAAGACGAGGGACAAAGTGGAAGCGATGGTGATAATTGAGGAGGACGTTTGAAGATGAGGGGAGCAGAAGGTACGGCGGAGGTCCTGGAGAGGGGTCGGGGCGATTGTGATGGACAATCTGGCGGTGCACAGAGCTGCCGGGGAGGCGCGGGGAGAGGGGGCTGTTTGTACGGTTCACCGCTGGGACCGTGAGGTGAAAGGGGTGAGGGATTTTAGCAGAGAGATGGGGAGCTGTGGGCCTTCGGTTCTGGAGTAATTGGGCCAATGGGAGAGAAACCGTAAACACACACACGTAAATTACAAGCACGAAAACACACATGTCCACTTTGTTTCATTTATATTTTAAAACAAAAATTCCCCTATTTGCATGCACACAGCAAGCTTTTCAGCGCGCTATTAATACCTGCAGATACACCCCTGTGTTTGTGTTTTGGAGCTGAAAATGGTGATTAATTATTCCTTTAATGAGAAAATTACCATTTTTCACGTTAGAAATGTCACAAATCATTGTGCTCTAGTTGTGTTTTTTTCTTCTCGTCCAGACACATTCAGGTACGAACAAAGACAAAGAGCAAATAATCACATTCGACATGCAAGAATCCAGGTCTGTGTGTTTATTTCTGGCTAATAAATTAACAATTAGTTAATTAGCCGCAATTAATTATGCGAAGGCGTCCACATTATTATCTCCACTATGCATACAAGGACCCACGCATGTTGCCAGCACTCCAGTCAGATACACTGAGGCACAAAAGCGGACAGCAAATTAAAGTGGTAATTACTTTTAAGCCCAGAAAGGTGAGGGATTGTGTGGCAGGGAGCAACGGGTCACTGTTGAATGGAGAATAGCAGCGCAGGCAGACAGTGAGAGAGACAGATATGCATCTCAATGAAATATGGAGGAGCACACTCAACAAAAGGGGAAATGGCTCCATAATGGCCACATGCCCTCAAAGAGATATTGTCTGATAGATTTTGGAATATTATCTGCCACTCCTGCCAGTAATCTTTAAACAACCTTTTATGCTTATCGTTCATGTGAGCCACTGTAGGGGCGGACGCGGAAAATGCAAGTTGATAATGTCTTTTAGGTCCAGCAAATGCTTTTCAACGGCGGCGCTCAGGTCTTCATAAGCAGAACGGATGGAAATTTACTGCAAACAAGGACCAGTTATCAAAATAAAAACCCTTCTGATCAAGGTGTCACATTACAGCCAAAAATCTCAATGCATTGCGTTGGACATTTTGGGAATGCAAGCGCCTCTTTGGAGCTACAGCTGTATGTTCTGCTACATGAAAAGGTTAAAGTTCAAACTCCTGCATTGCTTTGCATTCATCTCCATCCAGCTTACCATCAGTTTTCCCTGCTGAAGAATTGAAAAAGCTTCGCACATATTTACTTTCCCTCGATTTATTTTGTACTCGTTACTTATATGTTTTTTTTTCATTATTATTTTAAATCCTTTAAATACCAGGCGTTGCACTGAATTTGATATTTTTATCTATTTAAGTCATTTTTAAATATCTAATTAGTTGTCCTGGCAAAAGTTACTCTGTGCGTAAGAAGCATTTTTTTTTCTTGGAAAGTCACTTTTTACTTTTACTTAAGTAAATATGTGTTGAAATTGTGCTACTTTTAATTGAGGACAGGTTTTGGCTTCTTTACCCACATCTGTTTAAATCCCACATTACTACAGCACATCATCATCCCTCAAGGTCAGCTTGTTGGTTTTAAAATCTACTGTTGCAATACTTTCAGTAGCTTATTTGGTGCATCGGCATCATCTTAAACCCTCCCAATGTCGCTTCCCTTTTAATGGCAACGATTCAATAGCAGGTGTGCTCGAGCCTGTGGAGAGACTTTTTTTTTTTATGTCCTGCCACCCAGAGGCCTGGAAATCAAGCATCCGGCGCCTGTTTTCAGCATTTCCTTTTGCGTAGCAATTTTGATTATTTCATTCTTTTAACCTCTTGAACTACAGTATTTACCCGTGGAGTCTTTAAGAAAGCTCCATATATGTTGGCCAAAGCTGCTTCAAAAGTGATGTCCTTATGAAGCTGCAGCCCTTCACCCTCAGCGATACACACAAGCTGAATAAAGGCGACTCGGTAGCGCATCCGCGTGTGCTTACACACAGCAACCCTGTGTTGAGAAGGCAATAAAAAGACAACAGCTGTGCTGGTTGGAATTGCTTGGGACCCCACTCCTCCCTGTTCACACACTGATGCCAGTTCGGCTCTGTGTATGCTTGTGTTGCTGGCTCCGAGGCACATCAAACAGAGATCAACTTTAATCTGTAATTTTGCCTCTGGACTCTCAGATGCTCTGTTTTTTTGTTTTTTTCTTTCTTTTCTTCTGACTCGTATTCAATTAACCTTCCCAGTTGTGAACTATTTATGTTAATTTGCTGTATTCTCCTACCGTTTTGCTGATGTTTTCCAGTGGGTTATAGTCCGGGTAAATGCAAAAAGCAGTTTTCAAATGATGCTTTAATTTATTGAAAGAAAATAAGCAATCCACACCAATTGGGCCCTATGCAAATAGCAATTGCCACTCTTGTGCCTATCTTGGCAAAAGAAAACTCGCATCAGGCACTCGTGATCGCTGTCTGTTAGTCTTTTTCAGGACTGTGGAGGAATTTTGGCCTGCTCTTCCTTTCGTAATTGCTGGAATTCAGTCCCATTTGAGGAATTTCCAGCACAAATACTCAGTTTAAGGACATGCCACAGCATCACAACTGGATTTAAGTCCAGGCTTGTATATGGCACTTCAAAATCTGTTTTTTCAGCTGTGGAGGTTCTGCAGTGCCTCTGTTCATTGTCATGCTATATAATCCATGTGCATTTGAGCTTAAGATCACAAGCTGTTGAAGGATTTTCTCTTTTAGGATTTTCTGATGAACATCAAAATTAGTGTTTTTCTCACCTCAGGTTTTCGCTTTATGCTTCGTACAACTTGATGTGTACTTTCCAAAAAAATGTCCACTATTGTCTTATTGATCCATTGAATATTTCCTGAAAAGTCTTGGGGATCACCTTAATGTTTTATTTTTTTTCTCAAATGTGATAAGGGCTTTTGTGTTCTTTTTCCAGAGCACCAACCTTAACTAAATGAAACAAGGCCAGTACAGTTTCAGATGTAGGGCTGACTGTGACTGTCCAGTTGTGTCCTCAAAGCACTTTTGGGGTCATTGTAATAGACAGTCACTCTTGGGACGGTTCACCACGGTTCCATGCTTTCTCCACTTGTGGATAACATTTAAGACTGACAAAAAATATATATATACATAACTGAAGAAATTTGTAAGGAAGCACTGTGCTTTCCATGTAGACGTGACGTCTTTCTATACTTAACAGAGCAACTTAATTTTCATTCACTGCTCTAACACTGTTGGTTTTTACTGTAAAAAGTCTGGCATTTTCATTGTGTTTACTTCCCACACGAGATGTGGTGGGTCAGAGGACACATTATAAATTGAATCAGTCTTGAACATAAAACTGCCAGATGCTTCCCCCCTTTGTGTAGTGACTTGTGCCTAAACGGCTCCTATAAATTCTCAGCGTTCTTGTCTTTGAGTAAATAGTCGTCCCCTGTGATCTCAGAGTGAACTTAACTTCAAATGCATGCAGGTCCGGCTGTTGATCTCTCGTTCGGCATTTCTGTTGCGACTGGTGCGTGAACTGTGAGGTTCGCTCCGTCTGTCAGCCATGTGTTTCCCTTTGCCTTGATGCCAAGGCTTTGCATAAGACTTGTTTCATATGGTAGTGTTTTGAACAGATAGCGCTGTTTTTGGTGACTAAGAGGTGCACTCTTTCAACTCTCAAACGGTTGTTGCACAGCCGTCTCATACGGCTGTGCAACTACGTCCTTTAACATCTTGATGCACGATGTAGCGAAGCATCTAGTTTTAGATTTTCTCTTAAGAAAGGCAAGAGGCATTAGTGACCACTGTCAATCAGTCTTTAACATAAACGGTGGAGGGAATTTGGCCTGCCGTTGGTGGATCTTGGTGAATTTTGGTGGTTTCTGCACCTCACTGGGTCCAGTCCTCCAAGCCTTACTTCTCACTTTTCCTCTGGATTCTCTGTGTTCTTCGATTGTTCTCCTCCCACTGGCTTCCTTCAGCTATCTTCCACCTGTCTGCTCTCTGACATACACTGTTCAGGAAAGAAAAGAATCACACACTGGCCACTTACCTCCTTCACACCAAAGTCTCACTGTCGAAGCGTAAAACCATACCACTCATCCAAAGTTCTGCATTCCCGTCATAGCATTACCATTTCTAATTGCTTCTGTCATCCCCTTCAGACAATGCTGAAAGAATTAGAATCCCAGCCTCTTTGTCATTTGGACATTTTTGTTTTGCTCTGTAAATTAAACCTTTTACCTTTTAAGAAATGCCTCCAACTTTTATTGCGCAAACGGCGTCAAGAAAATTCCTGAACTCATGATGCCATCAGTATTTCCTCCTACAGAACAAAATTCATGTTTCCATCAATTGCTGCAAGTCGTCCAGATCCTGAAGCAGCAAAGTCACCCTGAGCAAAGTCATCACAACACTATTCTACCGCATGGCTTTGGTGCTTTTGATGTCTTACTGCAGTAAGTAGCAAAACATCTGTTGGAAAAAAAAGTCAAAAAGTATTACATTCTTGACATGTTATCATTTACAGGTTTTATTGCATTTAAAATGGCTGTGTGTATTATGTTACCTGCTGTTATTGACTGCCACAAGGGGTTTGTGATAAATTGCACAAGATTTCAAATAGTTTTAACGAATATTTCAGGGACGGCGTTGAAATCCAGAAAAGCCCTATGTTCCATGTCTTATGCAGTCTCAAACTTATTCAACCTTCTGAACAGATTTCTTAAGAGCAGACATTTGCAAATCAGGTGTGGTCTTACGCAAACCTGATGTAACCGATCCAGGGCTTCATTAACTGCACCAGGTGCCCTTGAGGGCATGAGCACCCACAATATCTGGACTGTTGACAGTAGCGCTATTCTGCATGTTAGAAAAGCGCCACTAATGTGGCTTTTCTAACATGCAGAAAAGCAGGTAGCTCATCCGCTTTGACAAACAACGCTAAGGTCAATTATGACCTACGCTATGAATCTCTATAGGTTTTGCGGCCCTAAACTAGCGCGCTGCTTGAGGATGAGGACGTTTCTCCTTCCTCCGGTGTGTTTGCATCGCTTCTCGAGGAGCGCAGCGTCCCGTCACGACATCGGACTGACCACAGTCGATAGCATGTGTAGACAGGCGGAGAAACAAGGTCAGACATGGGTGTGACTGTCCTGCTGACTGCAACAGACAGTTACGAGCAACTTCAGGAGAGTGTGTGCGCATGCACACAAACACACACCCGTAGAAATAAACTGACTCATGATTTTATCTAACCATTGGGTTTAATTACATTACTTATTCATTAAGCTGGGTGATTTTTTTCCAGCTCTGTGGGGTTTTTTTTTGTTACTTGAGGAGCGCCGTGGCTTGTGAAGGGAACACCTGTAGTACAGCTCCGCGAGGCAAGCCTCGGGTACTGAACTGAGCCCGCGTGAGCTCAAACAATGTCTGACGCACGCACGCACGCACACGCCGAAGCACGCGCGGAGTCAAATATTCTCCGTAAGTCTCCTTCAAGGACGCCTGGGGAAGACTTGGAGGACAAAATCACACACTCCCTCTCCCGGCGTCTCAGACGTGCTGCTACTTCTATTGTAGGCAGAAAGCCTCCTCCAAAGAGACTATAGTCACACACACTTACCCGCACTTAAATACACAAACAAGAAAAAAAAAAGGCCCTGCCACCTTTCCGTCAGAGTGAGAAAAGTGAGGCGTTTCTGCTTGTGTTTGTTTGTCTCGTTCTCGCTCACTCCTTGCTCTCAAACATCGCGGGGTTTATTCAGTGTGCGCGTGCGTGTGGAAGTGTGTGTAAAAGTAAAGGGGGGCTCACTGGGATTCTTTGACAACCTCATTCACTTCCTTCTTACCCCCAGCTCCACCCCCCAGTCTGTGGCAATGGCTCACAATGGGGCTGAAGGGGTGGAAATCGGACCCCAAAAAAAAAAAAAAAACAGTCACTGTGTCTTCATTTGCCTCCACTTTTCACACATCGTTTCCCTTTTTGTCGCTGGCTGCCAGTTCACCACCGCGCTACAAGCACTCCGGCCAGTTTCCGCTGGCAAGACTTTTCCTCCTCCCCTCATTCCCTCCTTTCCACAATGTTAAGCCCATTTTTAGCTTGACATAATCTGAAATGCTACTTAAGTGAATTTATGTCTACCTCAGTGCATTAACTTCTGCTATTTCTTCCTTTATGTTGCTGGGGCTTTTTTTTTGTGTGGTGTGTATAGCGAGTGTAGCGTCACAGGGAGCAAAGAGGGAGGGAGAGATTTGAAACTCAGACCACGAAGTAGACAGCCTATCAGTATTCAGCAGAGAAAGTGAGTGATGGAGGGAGAGAGAGACGGAGACAGGAGAGAGAAAGGAGGAGGGGGGTGATGTATCAATATTCTGAGTAGTGTTTGAGGGCAAGGGGAACGAATAGAGGAGAGGGGGGATGGATGGATGGAGGGAGGGAGAGAGAGAGTACTTGAATGTGTCTCTGAGTGTGATTATTTGTTCACGTATAAGCCAGCATGTGTGTGCATCCTTGATCTCGTCCATGCGTTACATTTCGTACTTTTGGCTGTGGAAAATACCAAAGCGCATTTATTTAGGTTCATGCACAACCGGAAGCGCCTTTCAAACCAATTTAAAGCGGGACGTGCTGCAGCTCCTGAAGGGTCTCCAGCAGAAGTCGTTTCATCTTAAAAAAGCTGCGCCATAAATTGAATCACCTCGTTAACAGGAGTGAAACTGTTTTGTTGTTTCCGGAAGCCAGAGATACCTAAAAGGAAAACTCAGTTTTGCTCACGTTTCACCATAGACTGATGGTCTGTTCTGTTTTTTTTTTCTTTTTAATCTAGTTCTTTTTCCATTATAAATCTGTTTGACTGCAGATTATTTTTCTAAATCTTCAAATTCAGCATTAAACCAGTAGAAAGCGACTTGCTGGATTATGTGCCTGAATGGCAGGTGCAGGCCCTCTCAGTGAGAGCCTCTCAATTGCAATCCCTCTGGTGGCTGGTGGACAAAATGCACATTCAGTCATTTTACTGGTGTCAGAGAGTGAAGGAAAATGTCATCTTGTACGCGATGTAGCAGATATCTACTATTACTGTCTATTAAAACAGATGAATTAAAAGACAAAAAACATGAGACAAAAATAAAGTGCTTTTTTTTTTCTACAAGACAAACAATTCCGATTCTCAGCTGCATGCAACCTGTATTGGAAAGCAATCAAAGAAAATGCTTTTTTGTTTAAAAAAAAAGGTAAAGTATTAAGAATTAAAAGACAATAATTTCTATACATCTCACAAGTATCCAAACTAATTAATCTAATTCAGACTTTTATGACCCCTTTAAATCGTAGAAAAGGGATTAAACCCCAAACTCTAGAGTTTTTCTCTGGAAAGATTATTCACAATAATTTTGCTATCAGAAACACACAAATCATCAACCAAATAAAAACCATAAGCTGAACAGTTTTTACGTCTTACCTAATTGAAATATAAGTCTTACTAAAAAAAAAAAAACATATAAAATATATATGTATGTGGATGTGCTTCAGTTTAATCAATGGATATCAGAACATCTTCTCTGTAGATTAGCAGGGCAGTGCTGTTCTTGCTTCAAATTTCACAAAAAAAGGATTCTCTTTGACCATGAAAATGTTATTGAATGCCCTTGGTTTACGTCTTACATGAGAAAACATCAAAATGTGAAACTGCACGTCTACTGAGCTTATCATGCAATCTCAGTCCAACTGTTTTAAGCAGCGTGATGGGAAGCTGTGTTGAGATGCCGTTCTGAAAGGTGGCGTGTCGGAAAGAGTAGGAGTCATTTAACACCAGCACCAAGGCCTTAAATTACAAAGTCTAATTTCTTTGAAGTCACGTTAAATGTTCAGCATTTTTATTGCAACTGCAGGTAACATAGATACTTGATTGTGCTATGAAGTGGCACTGTGTGAAAATACATAAACAATTTGTTTGCTGCATTGCTTTCCGTAACATTTGGTCACTAGAAACTTTTCTAGCTGTGTAACCATAAGACTGAGATCCGTTTTGGCAAAAGAGATCCCGAATCCTATTTGAACGTAATGAATAATTCATCTATTTTAAGCACTGATCATAAGTTTTTTTTTTTTTTTTCTACTTGTTAAAGTTGATTACTTTTTGAACGTTTCTGTTAAACTTTCACTGCACTTGGCAATGGTGTGCTCTGCAGGCTGTGCAGACACGACATTTTCTAATTTCTAATTTCTGGTAACCTACGTTAGTTCAGCTCTGAACAGTGTTCTTGTCTGACCGCATGAATATCCATTTTGGCCACAGTCCCCCGTCTGGGCATGATTGGCTGGTCGCAGACTTTGCGGACACAGATTGCTCAGAGCTATGGGCATTAATGTGATTGGCAGTGGAGGAGCACGGTGAATTACAAACAGCAGAACCAATCAACAGCAGTTAAAAAGTTGGGCACATAATGAAACTGTTTGACAGGGATGCTACCTTTTTGTCCCTGAAGATGGCACGTAACAAAATTACTTAGATTTTCAACATAAGGGTTTAATACTAAAACGAAATATACAGAGACCTGCAAAATTCCTATTGGACATTTCCACAGTGATTAGCCGTAAACTCTGAAGTGTTTTGTTGGGGTTTTGTGTGATAGGACAACACAAAGTGGAACATAATTGTTAAGTGTAAGGAGAAATATACATAATCCATTTAACTTTAGTCACATTGGATGGAAGGTGTACATGTAGTTTCAAGTCTTGCTTCACATTCGACTGCGGCACTGTAACACAAGAAGATGTTTTTATCTGAGCTATATGCTTTGTGTCACTAATGTCTGTCCCAGTCCTAAGACTTTTGCAGCCCTGACCAATTTTCTTTCTAAATTTATTTCATTAATCTTCCAATCAAGTCATTCCCACGTCATGATGCTACCACCGCCATGTTTCACAGTGGGGATGTTGTGTTCAGGGTACGCTGCAGTGTCAGTTTTCTTTCAGACGTAGCATTTTGCTCTGAAATGATTCATTTTTGTCTCATAAGCCTGTCATACTTTTTCAGATTTGTATTTGAGCCATTCCCGACCTAAGAAAAATGCAAATCGTTTAGTTGTGGCTGTAGCTTTGTGATAAGATGTGGAAAAAAATGAAGAACATCTGAACATTTTTCAAGTCTGGCACTTTTTTTTCACAAAAATTTTGAACTGAAACAGGGATCAAAAATCGGAAAAACAAATGACCCATTCTCATTTCTCGAATTTCTCGAATTTCAAAGTAGTCAAAACCGATAGCAGACCCTCAGAAAAAGTTTTAGATGAGAAGATTTTGACACTGGAAACTGTTGAAATACAATAAAGCAATTTCAATTCAGAATCTTTTTTGACGTTGGATTGAAATGTTGGATGCAGTTAAGTTTCCAAAGAGAGTGAATCTTAAATTTTCAGAGCAAAATGTCCTTGTAATTCATTTTGATGCTCTAGCAAGTGTCCAGTGAGTGTGGAAGCCCCCCTACAGTGACAAAAACAAGTGTTTACAGAACGCCAGTCACATTGTGCAATCTGTTTGAATGTGATGGAATCTCCCACTTGTTTCAGGCATCCTCTCTCCTTCCTTGTGTGTCTCTCTCTCTCTCTCTCTCTCGCTCTCTTTTTTTTTGTGCTGCTAATCAGCATTTGAAAGGCAGCTTTGACAGTGAGAAAGAAACTGAGAAAGGGGAAAAGAAGAGGGGGGGGGAGCTTGTGGAGGTGGGGGTAAACGAAAGCATGAGACACAGCGAGTTAGGGAGGGAGAGTCAGAGGGAAGCCGAGGCGAGGGGCTGTACAAGCATGCCTTTTATATTTACTAGTGACTGAGAGGGAGGGAGGCAGGGAGCAGCTGAAGGCAGAGACAACTGGTGTGCACGGCTTTCCCAAGAGGAAATGAAAAGAAAGAAGCTCAGCGAGGAGAGTGAATGAGTGAGCGGCAGAGAGGAAGGGTGGGAGGGAGCGCGCCGGCTGGAAGAAGGGAGGGTGGGAGGGAGTTAGACAGAGAGAAAGAGATTCTCACACTGGCTGTGTCCTAATCCGAGTCCATCTCCAAGACGCAGCGGAGCAGAGTGTTAGTGAAGTGATTCCGAGAGCCGGGGAGAGCCGCATCAGACACACACACACGCACACACACACACGCACGCATCCACACAGTCTCCGCTGTCACAGGCACACACTCTTGCAACAGGATGCGTCCGGCTGCGCGGCCACGGCTTTTGTGAAAGTGAGGGGATTGGCGGTGCCCACCCCTTCCTGACTGTCCCAGCCGGCCCCCCCTTTTGGCTCACACACACCGCGTCTGTTTGCTGTGTCTAAGCTCGGGGCGCCGCTGCTGCTTCTGCTGCCGGAGGAGGAGGTGGAGGAGGTGGCGGTGTCGGAGGTGGGGTGGGCACTGCCAGGGCAGAGAAGGGGGCACCTTAGAGGAGAGGAGGAGGGGAAGGAGGAGGAGAAAGAGGAAGACAACAAAGTGGATCAGATCAACCGCACGCGGACTGGAAATGCCCGTCAGGTGAGTAGATAATGGATCTAACAACTTACAGTCCACACACACACACGCACACACACACACACGCATGCAGGCGTGCGGCTGTGCGCACACCGTTGCCGGATGCGCGCAGTTGGACACACTTGCAAAGTTATTCTCATCCTTAAACTTTCAGTTTCAGTCAGAAATGTGTTTCGATCTATTGATTTGTTGTTCAATGCAAGTAGACTGAGGCTCATGAAAACTTTCAGGCATCAACAAACTTCTTTTTTTTATTCTCAAATGAGAAAAACTTGTGAGCACAGAACTTTTTTTAATGGATTTTTATGAATAAATTGTAGAAATTTCAACAACTATGACCTTCATGTTAAAAAGTTTGATGTTCTTTCCATATAACTGAGTGAGAGGATGGGGCTCATTGGGCACACATGTAATCAGAAAAAGGCTTAAAGTAATAAATTAACATGAATGCATCATTTGATGAAATTTAACCAAACTGTTGTCCCTTGGAGGCACAACATCCATTTTTCTTTTCTTCACTCTCTATTTTAATTTATTTTTTATTTTTTCACATGAACTTCTTTGTGCGTTTCATCAGTTTAAACGAGCACACCAAATTCATTGCTGTTCAGATAAGCCAAATAATCGTGTGCGTTTATGTTCGGCGTGCTTGTTTGAATGCGTCTGCTGTTTGGAGATAGGAAGGCTGAGAGTGAACGGCATGTGTGCCCGTCTCCACCTGCAGAGGCTGAATTGGTCACAGCTTACTGGCTCGGTAGCATTCGCTGCCTTCAGGGTGTTTTGCAGCAGGTGGTCCAAATTGGCAGAATGACTGTGACAAACAGGCAGCATTTCACTGCTGCTGTAAAGTAAATAAGAGCATCAAGCCATCACATAGAAAACCCATGTTTTCATTTCCCCCACCCACCTCTCTCTATGCCTTTTTTTTAAATATTATTTCTCTTTGATAAGTGAAGCAAAAGTCAAACTCGATTACATTTTGGTAACGTTTCCAATTCGATCCTGTTTAAACCTATGCGTCGATCTAAATGTAAATATGTGCACGCCCATCCGAAAATTAATGTTGTGGGTTTTGTGTAAATTGTGCTCTATTTCAAGCACCGCCGACAAGTTCATTTGCATCCACACCTGCTGAGGATGCAGGTGCCTTGCAGATCCATTCCCCCCACAACATAAACTCGCTCAGACGTATGTGGATGAGGTGTCAAAAAAAGTGTTTGGGGAAATAAAAAGGCATTTCAGGACAAGTTTCCTTTTATTTTATTTTTATTTTTGCGGTGCCTGACCTCGTCGTAGAAATATGTACTTTAAGATTCATTACACCGTGAATGTTTCCACTTTAAGGATTGTAATTGCTTGAGCACAGATTGGCTTCAAAAGGAGCCAGAGTCCAAAGCGAATCATTGCATGGTACGCTTTATACCCCAGCCTCCTGAGCCTCCTGAGCCGCTGAGCCTCTCCATCCGTTTCAGAAACTGCATGTGCAGGATGTTTTGCTTGCGACCTCTCTTTAGGCCCTTTTTATGAGACCCAGACACAAGTTTATTTCCTTAGCTTTTTTTGTATTTAAGGAGGTGCAGGTTTGTGCCAAAGGCAGAAGAAGTGAACTCGGGTTAAGCTCGCGGAAGATAAAATATATCCTGACTACGCATGGAGTATGAGAATCACATGGGATGATGGCCTTGAATAAAAACACAAAAGCCTGACAGTACAAAACTGAAAAAAAACAGGATGTTTGACATGATGTGTTCCTGCTACTTTATTTTTGATCATAGGTATAATAATGATATGCATGACATTATCCAGAGTGATGCATTGTACTCCTTTCGTTTCAATGTCATGACTTGTTTTTGTAAGCAAGAGAAATGTGTAAAAGTAATCTTTTAGCCAGCTGATCGGCAGTGTGCAGCAACAGGTGAAGGAGGGACAGGACTGTTCTCCACCCACTTTTTCTGGAATTCGATTAAAAGGACTTTAACAAGAAAGGGAAGGGGTATGATGGAAGATTGTCGCTGTTTTAGAAAAGTAACTTTTTTTGTTTGAGGTAATTGGTCTTCAACAGTTACCTGCTGCGGCCGTTACGACTTGAAATGGGATTTAGTGCCATTTGTAAGTTTGTTTCTTTCTTTTCTGGCCTAATTTTTCAACTGCTCGCTTTTTGTGACTTATAATCGGCGTCTTCAGCTCGGCAGGTAAACACCCCATCTTCTGCTCGCCTTCTGTTTCTTTTATCTCTTGATATTTTCTCCTCTCTCTGCTGCTCTCTTAGAAACACACACTCTGAGGTGGTCAGTGTGTTGACAGACAGTCGCTCGCACACTTCTTTGCTCTGGCCGTGCAAGAGATTGTGTGTGTGTGTGTGTGTGTGTGTGTGTGTGTGTGTGTGTGTGTGTGTGTGTGTGTGTGTGTGTGTGTGTGTGTGTGTGTGTGTGTGGGTGTGTGTGTGTGTGTGTGTGTGTGTGTGTGTGTGAAGAGCGCTGACAGACAGTGTGTGGGTCTGTGACAGAGGGTGTCAGCGCGGTGTCAGGGAGATGTGTTTAGTGTCACACTCTGCTGACCTGATCTCCGGTTGGACTGTCCACTCCGGCCCCGCTGTGGCTCCTTACATAACCCCCGCTGTCATTCACACAGATGCCTGAAGGGATCTGTGCACGCTCAAACACACGCATGCTTTTGGAGATTACAGGAAATGTAAAGGCATGCAGATTCCCCCTTTTAAGTCCAATATCAGTTTTGCGGCTTGTTTGAGTTTTCAGCATTTCTGGGATTCCGGAGCATAAAGCAGAAATTAAAATATTCAAACAAAGCAACAAGTTTCAAACGCTTTTCTTTCAAAGTCGGTTTTGCTTTCCAGAAGTGAACACCCACACAGCTTGTGCAACTATCATCAGGCTTTCTGACATGTTTACCACACTCATCAGCATGTTCACTTAAGCATGTGTGCTTCTTCACAGTGTGTACTTTTAGTCCTGAGTCAGTGACCCCAGGCCGTTCTTTGGCCTGTGGTTATTTGGAGGTCAGCGCTGATATAGTGAAGTCTTGCAAGAGTGGATTTACAATCTACTGCGCTGGATAGAGGATTGAATCCATTTGGCTGACTCCTTCACATACCAGCAAGGAGACTTTTCTGTCAACTTTCTTATTTTTTTTCCATGTTTGTTTGCTTTTACAGAAGCTCTGAAATGTACTTAACCTCTCATTATTGTCACATGTCATGACATATTTTTATTTTATGGCTGAGTAAGTTCGACCAGACCTCATCATTTTTGTTGCCCAGACAAAAAAAAATGTTTTTGAAAATCAGTTTTCGTTTTTGTTTTTATCAGTCCTATCCAAATGTGTCTCAACAAAGACAATGAACGTCCAACTTTAAGAAACCCATAAAGTCAGCCCTAGCCTCCTTCGATTTACTTGCAGATGTCGGCGGATTTCTTTATCCAGCACTATTTTTGCGTTTCACTTTTACATTGCTTAGGCCTGGGGTAAAATAATTATTCTTATGTCTGGGCAATGAAACATTTGTGGGTTGATGTCATCTTTTACATGTGTTCTCTTTTAACAATGCAGCATTTTCATTAGTAAGCAAAGAGCTCTTAGACGCTACTTGAACTCATGATGAAATATTTAACGGAGCAGCTCTTCATAAGGTTTAACCAGAGTGTGTGCACCTCCTTAAAAAGTCTTAAATTCAAGTATCTAAAATGAAGCCCCTAAAAAAGTTTGCCTTTAATATGTTAATTACACACCTTAAATTTTATCTTGGAAGAACAATTCAGTCTCATATTTTCTATACGTTATTTTTCTTCTTTTTTTTTTTCTTGCAGGGCTTTTTTGTTTGAATAGCACACGCGCATCTTCATTGCTTTTTTTTGACTTGAGGTTACTGGTGACTCATTGCTAAAATACCTTCACTGGCTAGTTAGATTTTTTTTGTGTCTGTAGCAGTTAAGTGCAGATTTATCTCCAGTCGTCTGGATGAAATTTGTACATTTCTGTGGAAATGCAGGTCTTAAATTTCATTCATAATAGTTTCAAAAAGTCTTACATTTGAGTTGGTAAAACCTGCAAAACTCTATCAAAACCTTAATCATTACATATTGACAAACAGCCTAATAAATTGTTTTGTAAGTTGAATGTTGAGAAGTCTTTGCAGCCAGCTGACTGGCAGTGTATGGCATCAGGTGGGGGGAAAAGGCAGGCAGCCACCAAACCACCAAAGAAGACTTTTGTCACTGTTAGTTTCTCTTTAACCCACTGAAAGGACTGTAAACAAACAGCATGACTCGTGAAATGTAGTCATACCATTATTAACCGTGCAACTCTTATTTCCCTCAAACATCCATCGTGAGACAAAGTCCACCCATTTTTAGTCCACTTCTTTTTAAGTTTTGAAAGACGTGAGGGATTTTTTTTTTTTTAGATGACTTAAGACAAAAAAAAAAACTATTCTGCACACTTCTTGTTTCGGCATCGTAGTTTACGTGTGCAGGTACAGCTGGGGATTTCTTGTGTGTGTCCTGGGCTGTAGAGGACGATAATTATGACATTCTGTGTTGCTGCACGCCTGTGAGGAGCGGACATCAAAGCATGCACACCAAAGCTCTCCGTAATAAAAGAAGAGGCGGGAATAGATATTGATTACAGAAGGTGAACATTAGCAAATCCCTTTCTCTCTTCTTATTTGCCAGCGTCCTCATCTGTTCATCATTTCCTTTCCTGTGTTTCTCTTTTCTCCTTATGCTTCCCCCCGTCCCCTGTGTGCTCTCCGTCCGCCCCTCTACCCCTCTTTAATCATTTATTTATTTGCTGATCTCTTTATTCTGCGCTCCTTCAGTTTTAGGGATGCGGCTCCCTGTGCTGGCTGATATCATCGTTCCTTCACGCCCAGCCCAGAGCAGCTCCTCCTTTGCTCATCACTGCAGAGATACCTGGGGGCGGGCGGGGTCACGCTGGTCAAATCTAACGGCGTATTGATTCCATTAGATAATTAATGACCCAAGCAAGGGCCGCGGAGGAGCAAAAAAAAAAAAAAAAAAGAGGGGAAGAGGGGATGCGGATTGTAGATGATGGGAGAGCGAGATATTCTTCTGGGGAGGGGGTGGCGGACACCCGGGCCCCTGGGAGTTGGAGAGAACCTTGGGTTGGGAATCAACCAGAACTGTCAAGGTCAAGAGCAGCCGTAGCTTCACGACGGAAGCGGAATGCCGAGCGAGTCGGAATAGCGGGAGGGAAGGTGGAAGGAGGGGGGGGGGTTAGATCTTCATGTCCAGCAGCTGTCGATTGATCAGCGGCTGAAAAATTGTACATTAAAAAGTGTTTTGACTTCCAAATCCTCAGGTCCAACCGCGGCCGTAATGCATGATAAGTAGTTTTCAAGCCCTCCAACCAGAATACCAAACTTCATCTCCCCGGACGCTCCAGACACTCATTTACAAGCACTCAACAACATGAAAGGCAAAGATAGAAAACTAAGTACATCAAATATTCTGCTCGTGTTACAGCCAACCATGTTTTCAACATCTTCCATGATATTGAGCGCTCTGTATTTGATAAGAAATTATTCAAAGGAATATCTCACACTGCTGTTGCATGTGTGTGCCGTTTTCACTTTTTACGTTTGATGTAATTAAAGAGGAATGGGCAGCAGAGAACCAGGGGAGAACTGTCTGCAGACCCTCAGCAGTGAAATGTTTCTATGATGATGAGAATTTGAACAATGCTATTTTTTACTTTATTTATGCTGGTAAAGAAACAAAGAAAAAGTACCACTACATCAACCACAATTAACCACTGTTTTGAAAAGAAAATAGAAGTTCGTGTCACCCATACATAGACAGCATAGAATATTTTTGATGAATAATTCTGGAGAATTTTTGACAAAAAAATTAAAAGCAAAAACCTTCAGGAGCAAAATCGTTGCTGTTTTCTGCAAACTATTGGCTTGCACAGACTTGTTTCTGCTCTTCACCTTTGCATGACTGCAGTGTGCATGTAATCTCTAGTGGGCAATGAGAGCTCCTGTGCCTCTGCATTCGCAGTCTTGGCCAGACTCTGTATTGGGCCCCAGGGGTTGTGGAGATGAGGCATAAAACAACCATGCCCCTACCTAGGGGAGCTGGTGGCAAGGCGGCGGGGCTGTTGTCTGTCGGCGTGCTGTTTGACTTAAATGTGTTCATTTGCCTTAACTCCTGACTCCCTATGGGGAGGGGCAGCTTGGGGAAGAGGAGGGGCGCGCTAACGAACCTCTGACAGCTGGAGGCCCTAATTAAACGTCCCAGCTGAAAATAAACAGAGCCGGAGCCAAGCGGGCAGCAAAGAGCGGCTTGCGAGCGAGCGTTCGCTCGCGGTGCGCTCCTCTCTGTTGCTGTTGACACTTTGCCAAGAGAGCATGACTTTATAGGGCGGGGGTCTCAAAGGCACCCTCACATATACACACATACGCAATACTAACAAGTATATAGCACAGCAGCAACACATTTCGAGCACCTGCGGTCACACTTGATGGAAGTTGATCTCCACAGCTGTGAACACAGTATGTATATATTTTTTTTACTCCTGGTGGTTACAGGAATCGCACCTTGCTTGACCTATATGTTTCCTGCTGCGCAGCGGCAGAGTAAAGCAGCCCGGCTCCATTGGGGGGGGCTTTCACACGCCGTCTAGCTGGATGACATGTCTGACATTCAGCCTGTTGTGCTGCAACGGCTAGCCTGAGCATTAGCAGTCAATGTGGCGGGGTCCATTTGAGCGAGTGCATTAATGGGCCGCCCAACCTGCGACAAGGTTATGAGGCTGATTGAATAATTACTGTGGAGGCTCCTGTCCATTACGGCCCCGTGTCCGCTCAGATAGAGGCAGACTCAGTGAGAGATGCGCAGATAGTTTGAGACAGAAAGATGGGGAGGGCAGATTAGATAAGCACAGATAGGGTCAATTAAGAGATAAACACACAGGTATGGGCTCGAGGCTGGCTGCGTATGTGTGTGTGTGTGTGAGCGTGAGGCTGTGAAAACGGTTTCCTGTCTGTGTCTCCTTTTGATCCCTCCGTCCAGCCCCACACAGCCTAATTTGGCATGAAGAGCATTTATCCAGGTGAGGCAGAAAAGGTGACAAAGGTGAAGTTGTTAGACAGAGGTGCCCTGCCCACCGCTTGACCCTGTCGACTCTCCCAGATTCCCAAGGAAGAGATTTGTCGGCTTTCCACTTATGGGATTAAAATATATAGGTTCGCTGTAGGTGAATGAATATGATGGCAGTGGGAATACTTTGGAAAGGGGCTTAACATCAGGCTGGAAAATGAACCACGTTTATCAAACAATTGTACCAACATGACATAGGCCATTGTGAAATTGGTTTATAGTACTTTTTATGCCTTAGAACCAACCAAAAAATGTGGGATCAAACACTAAATCAATCGAGTAAGTTAATTTCCAGTGTTTATTGTGCAGAACATTTCATTTTATTTTCTAAAACTTTGCAAGCATGCCAAGATGTTATCAACTGAGGTATAATAGGAGTGATTGGTTTCACTGCTTTAGCTTCTAGTCTATGCCTATCTCTGTTTTTATCATTGTCACATTTTTTCCAAACAGTAAAATTGAGTTTTTCTTGTAAGCGAGGGAATAGTGAAGCACTGGCAGGACCCAGCAGCAGATGACGGCTTCCTCACTGTAAACTCCACAAAGTTGTAGAAAACTTGATCTGGTCGGTCTGCCTCTCTTTTTGGCAACTCACCGAAAGGCATTTCAGTCGGCTTTTCAAAGCCTTAGTATACCTTGGTTCTGAACCGGACACAATTAAATTTTATAAATTTTTTACAAGATACTGAATGTAATTTCAAAGAGAAACAGCACAAACACCAATCAATTATCATTCAACTTCAAAAATATCTGAAGAATATCGCGATTACTTTGCAGAGCTTTTTCATGATTTTCGAAACTTGAATTAATTATTAGTTTAAATTACAACAGGTACTAGACGTTATGAGATTTTCTCTGGATGCTAATGGTGAAATTAACAGTTTCATATTATTTACAAAAAAAGCTCAATGTATAATACTGATCAGCTTAATTTGCTAGTCGTTTTCACATCTTTTTGTGATTCTGCTCTTCACAGAGTAACTTAGCTCTAATCAGCTGGTTAATTGGTTGAGCTATCTGCTGTGGTAGTCAGCCTGCAGTCCCTCCACCCATCAGTTGGAGTGATTGGTGGTGGAGCCAGAAACATTTGCAAACTACTAATTCTTTCTTTCTCACAAAGAGCTAAACGTGTAAGATTGTTGTTCCTGCCAGCTGGGTGCCAGTGCACAGCAACAAGTAGAGGAGGGGCATGCCACCCCAATGAACTCCAGAAGTTTCTCCATTATCTAGATGTTGCCATTTCTCTTTTCTTATGTGTAGTTGTGTGCCACAGATATGCAGGTTTATTATGCAACGTTTTCATACACAGCAGGTCTCTTCAATGTGAAATAACCAAACTAAAGTCAGGAAAAACTGAATACCCCGCTCAGGTAGTTCACTTCTCTCTGTATTTTGTGGATTATTAAGCTCTGTTACTGTATGTCGTTCATACGCTGAAGATTTTAAATATTCATGTGAATGCATGCAACATCTGTGCCCACAAAGGCCAGCTTTTACATGGCTGACCTCGGATCGTGTTAGAAACAGCACATCCTACTTTTCTGCTCTCCGCTTTAGCTGCTTAAAGACAGAATAAAACAATGAAAGATGACCCCATCTCTGTCTTTCTTTGTGAAACTGATTATTGACTTGTCTGCCTTTGAAATCTGTCCAAGCAGATTTCTCGCTTGCATTTAATGTTGGCTGCTTAAGGTCAGATTTGTGACATGATATCTGCCAAACCTGCCCGGCTTCTGCTGACCCCTCTTAGCCGAGGTCAGCATAGCCATGCTTGAACTCAAGACATAATCCATTTTCCTTTGCCCTGGCAAAGCTCTACTGGCGTGATTGTGCTGACCCAGCCAGCCTGAAGGAAGAGGGAGATAGAGGCAGAGAGAGAGAGAGAACGAGAGAGAGAGAACGAGAGAGAGAGGGGGCATGTGAGGCCCAAGGGCATGACACCGAGGTGCTGGGGGCCACAGCAGCCCTTTAAATGTCAACACAGCACAGAGGGGAGGCCAACTTTTGAGGAGCAGAGCGGTGTTTGAGGACCGCGGAGAAAACTGTCAGATTCTGTGACAGAAGTTTTGAACGTTGGCACAATACAGCAAACGGAGGAAGTGGACAATGTGTTTTGTCCGTAGAGATATGTGGTTGAAACCACAGTCACTAGTTTGGAAACTTTTTTTCTGTGAATGGGGCATTTAGTGAGGTCATTCTATGCATATTTGTGAACGCTTTTGTCGCTTTGGAAATGTATACCTATTCTATTTTCCTTTAGAGTTGATAAATCAACACAAAGTGGTGCGTAAATGTGAAGTGGGAGGAAAATTATGCTTTTTTGGCCACGTTTTTTTACAATTAAAACTGTGGAAAAGAGTTGAAGACAAAATCTATTTTTGAAAGAAAGACAATAAGTCCAATTTTCACTTTGTCATGAGCCAGGAAAAAGGGCAAACACATGGAAGAAGGTGCTCTCGTCAGATAAGAGTGTGTTGGCCTACATGCAAAATGCTACGTGTAGCAGAAAACCAACACCAGACTTTACCCTGAACGCACCATAATGATGGGAAACATGGTGGTGGTAGCATCCTAGTGTGGAGATAAATTTTCTTAAGCATAGACAAAAACATCGTTTATAGTTTATGCAATGTGCAACTGTTACATTTCTGTCTCTCTCTTTTTTTTCCTCTTTTTATCTCTCGTTCTCTCTTTCTTGTCCAAGATTATCCCCATACATCATTTCCATCAAATGACAATACCCTTTATCTGATGTTTATAAAATTCAAAACACCAAGAACATTCTGCATGAAGATCCAAACACAGAGCGAATAAAGTATGTGTTCGTTTTCCGATTGCATTTGATAAAAATGTGGAAAATAAATGTTCATTTTATTATTCCACTTCCAGAACAACAGCTAGAACTGATGAGAGTAAAACCCATCTCTAATCACTGATCAATTGTAAACTGTAAGAAGTTTTGTCGACCGGCTGCCCATAACCTTCAGATGTTTATTAGCTGATTAGACACAAGCATGTGTACATGAATAAAGTATCGCTTCAAGTCGATATAGCCACTGTGCTTTTTGAGAAAAAAAATGAAAATACATGTATTTTGATAGAATATTTCCAAAAGTAAAGACAAAGTTCTCTTTTTTGTTATGTCATTTGTTGCACAAGCCTTCTGACATTGTTTCAGCCTGTTTGTTTGTTTAAATGTACAGATGTGCAGTCAAGTTCTTGAACATCTTAAAGAAAACCTGTTATGTTTCTGTGAACAAATTAGGATAGGTCTATTCACTGAACAAGACATGTTCGTCACCTTTGTTTGCTAACATTTCTCAGATCCTGTTTGGTGCTGTGACTCTTTCCAGTAGCACTAAAGACCCAAATAAAAGTACAAGAATATGCAAAAATAAACATTTTGCATAAGAGGTCCCCTTTGAAATAGTTAATGCAAACATGACGAATCTTGGGAGATCTTGCAATAACTTCCAGGAAAAATAACCCCCCCCCAAAAAAAAGAAAAGAAAAGAAAAAGGGGAAAACATCAGGCCTAGAAAAGATTGTCTGCAGCAGACGAACTGTATTTTAAAAAGATTTCCCGAAGGAATATCTGGGAAAAAATATAGTGAAGACCTGAGACAGGACCTAAGACATGCACCTGGCCCTTCACTTCATCCATCTACTGTATGCCAAGTTTCCAGCAAAGAGTCCTTCGGGAATCACCATGTAGGTGCAAAAATCCAACCTCCACGTCTGTCAAAGTGTTATTTTGAGTATTTTCTGTAGACTCAGCAATAATAATTAAGACAAAATATATGTTTTTGTTATTCGTAACATGCCAAAAGATCCAAGTAAGTGTCAGCTCTTCCCTGGATTGATACTGATTTGGAGTAATTTCAGTACTTTTGCATTTTTAGACAAAAACACAAAAGCTTACAGTATGTAATACATTTCAGATCCTCAAACTCGAACGTGTGCTCTCTGCTCATAAACTTTAAGTAGATCATGAGGATTTTATGGCAAATATCGATGACTGAACCAAGGGCACCTGGTTCATTTACTTCTTACATTTGACCCGTTTCCAGGTCTGAGTCTGTCGCAATCCGAACCGATCGCAGCCTTCGTTAAGGAGCAGCGCCAGGCGCTGGATTGGAGCAAGCATGGCGAGCATGCCGTTTGTCAGCGAGGGGAAATGTGTGAGTGTGGAGTGGGATTTCCTTCAAGGACTTCTCGCCAAACCTCCTACGCTACCCTGGTAAGATCCTCCAACTCTCACTAACACACACATAGCAGCTCTATCTATATATTTCTATCTTCACTCTCTGCAAAAGCATAAGATCTCACCAAGCGTTTCAGTTTCTACTGCAGTTATATATGTAGATTTGAAATAAGATAAAACTAATTTAGAAGTAACTTTTCAGAAGTCACTTCTGAAAAGAAGTGCTTTTGTTGCTTGTTTTAAGTCGATATCTTTTTATATAGATGAGAAAGTATTAGTTCAACTGGCAGATTATTTTTCTTATTATATGTTCGACTGGCTCATAACTAGTACTTTTTCATCTTCATTAAGAAATTATTGACTAAAAACAAACTCCTATATTTTGCAGAAAAGTTACTTGTAAGTTAGTTTTGTCTCAATTTAAGTGTCTCAAGCTATTTGTCCAGAAACTGGACCAGAAGTACTCAGTAATATATTGTGTTTTTGCAGTGAAGGACTTTGCATTGACTTCCACTAATTTTTAATTAATTTCTGTAGCCCAACCCTGGCCCAAGCCCCAAACATCACCTAAACTTAATTTGCACCCGAGTCATAAACCTCACCCCCAACCCAAAAACAGCACCTCGCAATGTAAGTATTTGTCGGACAAATGGGCTTTGCAAGACGAGAAATGCTAACACACACACACACACGTATAAACACGCATACACACCCACACAGACCAATATAAGCCTGGGAGCATGCCCATGAATTAATCTCCACAAGGTGAAATCCATGGGTTGACACCCTTGCACATACTGACAGCCTGATAAAGAGTTCCCCTTCAGTGAAACACAATACAGAAGACGTAAGTCTATTCTGCTCAGCGCCACATTTCACCTGCGCTGGTGCTCACCTGCCAGTCCTGTCAGACACGGGACCCCCTGCACCTTCCCCTTAAAGGAGATTAAGTAAATTTGGCAGGAATTATTAATGGGCAGTCATTTACAGGCGGATATAAAAACTAAGCAGAATCAATGTGTGCGTATTGATTGTTCTCGGTGGCTGGGGTCGAGGCAGTATAATAATGAGATGTTACACGGGCTGGCAGCATGAGTCCACACACACTCGCAGGGAGACACACCGATTTCACTTGTTAGGGCGGGCGAAAAATACAGCAGCTGTGCCACCTGATTAAGATATAACCATATCTGCACACACAGATTTAACACACTTTTTATTGCACACGCACGCTGGAAATCTGGGCGCGAAAACCCCATAGACACAGAAGAGAGTATCACGCCCGTGTACACACAAACACTTTATTCCAGCGCTGCACTGACACAAATTGTGAAGTGGCTGTGACAACATAATTCCACCACTCAGGCCCCATTGAGGAGAGTCAATACCCAATCACAGAGACAGGCTACCTGAGGCCCAGCTCCCTCCACCCAACCCCCCCGCTCTCTGTCACTCTGCCCCTCCCTCCACTATTGATCCCTCAATCACAGCTACAGCTCACTAGCCCGGGACCAGATGAGGGAGAGGCAGAGGATTTAGACGGAGGCAGGGAGGGAGGGGAAAGGAGCGATAGGCAGGGGAGAAATTGTGTGCACAGGTTCACATATGGATTTTAGAGCAAATAGTATTATTAGGACTCTGGTTGAGTGGATAAAAGAAGAGGAGAGTTTGTAATTATCAGGCTCGTCTTCAGGTGATAGTTTCTCTGCAGCAGCTGGATCCAATAAAACTCTATGTATTAATTATTTTTTTTTGAGTACAAATGTGGACATACTGATTCATTCATTCATTAAACTTGTGCCTGTCCTAAACCGAAACCTTGGAAAACTTTAAGATTCTTCAACACTTTTTTTTTCACAACTAATGTTGGTTGATGAGGGTTGACGTCAAAATCTGATTCATCACATCCTTTTATAAAGTTTAATGTGTTTTGTTAGCTAAAACTCGTATTGCAGGGAACTATTTCAGGTTTAAAATGAATATTGCACAACCAGGCTGGAAGTGTTGAATGATCCATAATGCACAGTGTGTATCATAAAACAACTGCTCTAACTAAACACTGACACAGACTGGAAGACATCAGAAAAAAGTGGTCAATTTATGGCACATCTGACTCAAATGACATTCATTTTCTGCGCTGCTTTAGACTTGCAGTCCTACTGTAGTTTTAGCAATAGCAAGATGGAGTGAACAAAACCATGCAGATGATATTGACTTTACATCATCAGTAAGCTACCAGGCCTCGAGCGCATTACCTACGTCACAGACAAACATCAGCGATTGGATAAAATTTAAAACCTCAACACAGTCCACGCCACGAGGAGGCAATCGTTTCTCAACAGCCGAGAGCCCAGACCCTCTGGACGAAGCAAAGTGCACTACAGGGGCAACTGATAAAGTCAATCATCCAAAAATGAAAACAACAACTCCCATAATCCTTATATAAATGTGCAAACAGGAAGAAGAAGTTAGTGTAAAGCACTATATGTGATGAAAATAATAGCTTAAAGTACCCTGAACAGTCCATCCATTGGTGAAAGATTGCTGTAGCTGCATTATGCTGGAGGGATTCTTTTCTTCATCAGGGACACAGAAGCCAGCCAGAGCTAATGGGAAGCTAAATGCAAGACAATTCTTGAAGAAAGCCTTTGAAAGTGGTCAAACAGATTGAGGTTGAAGTTCATTTTCTTGCTGGAGAACAACCCTAGACGCACGACAGATTAAAGTAAATGTGTGTGTTAGAATGGCTGCCCAAAGTCCTGACCTAAAACCAAGTGGATTTCTGCAGGAAGACGTGTTCACAGATAATCTGCATACAATTTACTGAGCTTAGGCTATTTTCCAAAGAAGAATTGATCATAATTTCAGTCTCGCTACAGTATGTTTACAGCTGGTGTAGACATATTGCTAAACACTTGCAGCTGTATTTGCAGAAAAGGGGAATTCTGTAAATTGACTTTGAGAGCCTGTTAAAATGCATACCACACTTATCAGCTTTTGTGTACAATGAAACCAATCTAAGTGTTAATGGACAACGAGTTGAAAAGCCTTATGCTACCAGATCTAGAACTCAAACCATGTGGTTGGAAAACAATATAAATGGACAAAAAGAGATATTCACGCTAGTTGCTCTGATTTTGAACGTCAGTTTATACATTTTTATGTTTTTTTTCCTCTTGATGCATTTATTTGTCCATTGTGTTTTCTTTAGTCTCTTACTCAATCTACTTGTAATACACTCGTGTTTGTTTCTCAGTCTCCAGAACCTGCGTAAAGAGAAATCTCGCAATGCAGCTCGTTCTCGACGGGGAAAGGAGAACTTTGAGTTCTTTGAACTGGCTAAGATGCTGCCTTTGCCAGGGGCCATCACGAGTCAGCTCGACAAAGCGTCAGTCATTCGGCTGACTATCAGCTATCTACACATGCGCACTTTCGCTAGTCAAGGAGACCCACCGTGGAGCCCTCTGCTGGAGGGAGACAACAACTGCAACAAAGGTAAGTTAGAAACCAAGAAACCTAGATTAAACCTAGATTAATACCAGACTCTGTCGTGTTACAGTTGCGAGTTTTGAAACTGAAAGGATTTATTAGTTCATCTAGTGTCACTATCCAGCAACTTTTGGATGTGTCTCCAACACACCTGAATCAAATGAATGGTAAATGACCAGGACTTTGCAAAGCTTGCTGACGTGCTGCAGTTCAGCCCTTTGATTCATGGTTAGAGCAGGAAACGTTACAGGACACTATGCATTTCCATCTACGTTTATTTTATGTGCATTTCAGGAACAGTTGATGGTACAGGCAAAATTGTAAAGATCTTGCTCAATTTTGCAAAAATATTTTTATGGCTGCTCGAGGTGGTTTTAGGCTTTTTCATAAAAAGGTGATGTGCAAAAGGGAAAATGGAAACACATATACCGATTAAGTTCTGACGTAACAAACTTTACCTTCCACTGGTGGGTTTGTGCCCCATAGAGACACAAAACTGTGAGAAATGTCACTCAATGTTTTCTAGATGAGCACTCTCCATTTTTCTGAGATGTGTGATTCATGCTAGTTTACAACTTCTGCGTCTTGCTCATTACACCTAACCGTATCATCAACCTCTGACACAAATGTATGCTCTGCTTAACCTGGCGGATTCGCTCCAAACCAGTAAATGGAAAGACAGCTTATTTGCATTTTCTTTCTTCCGTATTTTGTTCTGTTTTTGACATTTGAAAAGTTTGCATGACAATCTGACGGAAACAAAACTTCCGGCATGCAAAGGCTGGAGTTGCAGACCCCTGACCCAGAAAACTCAAACTCAAGAACAGAACATGCAGTCATACCCCTTTGTTTCATATTTAATGTATTCTTTGTGTAGGGATAAAGATGAGTCAAAGTCGATGTGTTACATTTCGCAGCCAAGGCAGTAAAAAGGTCAAAGTGGCTTATCCTTGTGTGCAAGCCAGAAAAGCAGTCCAAAACATGCAGCTCCAACCAGCAACCGTGTTGCTGCAACTCTGACTGTTAGGAAGGAGACTCCTCTGTTTACAGAAGAGGTCAAAGATTCCTGGTACTGATCATTTCAATTTGTTTTGACTGGACCCCCTAAGAAGATGATTGGGATCGAATCTAGACTTTTACAGTTTTTACTTCACCATACTGAATTAGTGAAAATCTGTTAGTTAATTTGTTTGTGACTGTTGTGAACTCGCTGTAATCAAATCTGATTGCTTATTTTTTGCTAAATTCTCTGCAAGAACTTTCTCATCAGAATTAAATTAGTAATAAGCCGAGCACTAACGAAAACAGCAGTCTGGCCTTCCAGATGTGCAACCTGTGGAGCCTTTGGACCTTGGATGAATTCTGGTTAGTTCCAACCAAAAAAATTGTATAATTTACAAGCACTTTTTTATGAGATGAATAAATTAATTTATCAGCGAGCAGTTGCTAATTTTGCTTCCATAATTGTGAAAGTTTGCACAGTCTCTTTCCTAAAATAAAAAAAAACAGAGACAATTGTGCTAACAGAGAATGCAAATCCTTTTGAGTATGTTTTCTTTGGCTTGAATCTCTCTCTTGGTCAGCTGGTCATTTATTCAGTTTAGCCATTTTAATTACAAACATGCTCCTTTACATGGCTTCAGGAGCACCACATGTGCAAATGAAAATGCATACTTTTCAAAGCAGTGCATGAGTATCAATCTAATTTATGGGTTATATGTTTGAAAGAGGAAAAAAGAGGAAAGCAGATGACATACAGAAAGGGAGGATACGATTGGTGCAAATTGTAATTACAGAAATTAACTACATAACGAGGACAGTGTAATTATACAGCCCATTTAATTGCTACCATTACTGAGGGGAAACGATGTAGCTACAATACAATTAGAAATGTGTGTTTGTGTGTGTTTAAGTGTGGGTCCTCGTCTGATCAAAATTAATTGCAGTATTTGAACAAACGCTATCCGTGTTAGCTTAAGACGTTTTTTTTTTTTTTTTTTTTTTTGCAGAGGCATGTAGGATGTCGTACAACAATCTGTACTGCATTTTTTTTTTTTTGAGTAAAGTCAGTAGAACAGTAACAACCAGCACAGTAGTGCTTCACATCCTGGAGCAGCTTGGAGAAAACAGATTTTTAACATAATTCTATTAATTCTTTTAAAAATATTTCATCGACGTACAAGAAACAAAGCTGATGAATTTTCTATATCTGCACTAATGTTTTGAAAAAGAAAACATTTTTCTGCTCAAGTATAAAAGAGGAAATGTTCTTAATTTGTGCTTCTCCTTTGCTCCTCGGACATTTGACCAGACTTGTCTGAGGCAGTTTTCAAGAAAGCACCCCCGATTAGAATTAAGACTAATCAGGTTCTTGGACCGTAGTTCACTTCATCTACACCCAGTTAATGGCCAATAGAGCAGAAAGTGGCTGCCGCTACAAACTTCATCTGTTGTGACCATTTTATCTTTAATTTCTTGAGTTAGTTTTCTCTTTATCCTACTTTTTTACGGCCCTTTGCGTAAAGTAGCTGTTTTGTAAAATATGCTTTACAAACTCTCTAGACTTGTCCTTGCTGACAAACCAACCTACAGTTGCATTGATATTCCACTTTAAAATAAATATGTATACGAACATAAACAAATGAGTCTCATAATCTTTCAAAAATCAGCCAAAAATCATTGTGCCATTGAACAATCTCCATCACAACTATTTACAGCAAAAATACAGAACAATAACTAACAAGCCCTGATGTTTAGTAACATATTATATTGATGTTAATAATTATTGCTATGCTATAGCTTGTTAGCTTTTGCTGGCTTTGCAAGTATGTTTTGTGAGTTTGCTCAAATGTTCCACATCCACCTATAGCTCATGTCCGAAAAACGTGTTTAATCTATCAGTCACGTTTTCGGAGGGACTGGCTGCGGGAAGAATCGTTGTCTTACAATCACAAAGTTGATGGTCTGATTCCAGCTTCCTCCTCTGGCACATGTCTCTGTACCCCTGGGCAAGGCAATTAGCACCAAGTTGCCCACTGCTCTGCAGATCTCTGTTCTGTTGTGCTAAATGGCAATGCAGTTAGAACCAAGTGCGCCAGCGTGTCAGTATTTACTTTGAAGATCAACTCTGAATCGAGTCAAAACTGCTTGGGAGAAAAAAAAACATTTTCTTTATTATTTTGTTTTCTTTATAGAATTTCAGCATAATCACATCAATAAGTGGCATTAATAACCTGTCCATCAAATATAAGTTTGATGTAAAATTGAACACATATAGATCAATTTAATACATTTGAATACGAGCAAAAATATAATTTATTTTAGGAACTTTATCACTAAGTTGGATGTTTTCAAATGAAGGACAGCATGTCAGACAATGCTACTTGCTAAGGACAAAGCAGCCGTAATTTTGTATGTAAGCTTTCTAAAAACAGGCAAGGGTTTTTTTTGTTGTTTTTTTTAAAGGCTTTATTCTGTTGCTGAGAGGAAATTTTACTACTTGTTTATAATATTTTACAGCATATTTTTCACCTGATGGACATAAAGTGAGACCACAGTTGTAGCCTCAGGACTCTGCACTGTCTTTGCTCATAAGCTGCTGTTCAAAAAAAGAGAGATGAGAAAGAAACTCCTGAAACAAAGTTGACAAACATTTTAGAGTAAATACTGCATAATGCATCTGCCACATGAACGTTATCTGCTGTCAGGGAACTTCTGCAAACAAGATTCCCACTCGGAGTTTCTCTAACGTCCACTGTCTACGTGGCCAGGATCTGATATCTGAAATATGTTTTTTTAATGTTTGAAGAGTATTTCAAGCAGGCTGCCGTGCCATGAGGTCAGCACTAAAAATGGAAAGCTAATTTGGACATGAGTTCCAACAAGTCTACCCAGGATGCATTGGCAGGGTTTTAAGTGTGATGCATGACTTTAATTCCGTTAGTGGAATGTGGTCGGAGATGTGGCTGAAAGGGAAGCGAGGCCGGAGAGGAGGGGAAGGGACAAATGTGGAGGGAATAAAGACAGAAAGAGGCTGGAGGAAAGAGGGGCGGAGGGCGGCGGTGGGGATTGTGAGAATGGAGGTGGTGCGGGAGGATGGGGGGGACGCATTCCTCCACATTCCCTTTCGGATGGATTCTGGATGGACGAGGGCCAGCGGAGAGGGAAGTAAGGTGGAAGGAAGGCTGGAGGAGAGAAGAGGGATGGAGTGGGCAGGAGAGGAGGGGCCAGAGTGGCTTTTGTCTGCTTCCCACGTTTCAAAGCCAGTCTTGAAAAATGAATAGACAGAGGAAAATCAATTGCATGACCTTCACAGAGAGGAAAGACAGAAGGAGAGATTGAGAGAGCGACGGAGGAAGAAAGATGGAGGAGAAGCAGAGTATGGAAGGAGTAAACAAAAAGGAAAGGCTAAAGGCAGGAAAAGTAAAATGACCCTTGATGTACATTCCTGCTGTGTGTGTGTGTGTGTGTGTGTGTGTGTGTGTGTGTGTGTGTGTGTGTGGGTGTGCGTGTGTGCGTGCATGTGTGTGCAGTTGTGACTGCATGTACATGTGTACATTCAAGGACTTGTTGAAATCATTTATATCTCAGTAACACTTTATTGAATAAATTTTGCTTTGGGGGACACTTTTCCTCTATTTCCTGCTTTTTTATAAATGTCCCATTCTAATGAAAGCCAGATTTATTTCAACCAAAACCTTTTCTAATATTTCTGGGGTTATTGAGAGCACAGTAAAGCATCAGCATCAATAACCCATTAGTGGTTCCTACAGAGATCTAAGATTAAAATTAAAGTTTCATTTTCATCCATTTCCCCTTTGACTTTATGTTCAGAAAAAAAAGGTTTTCTAAAAGAGAAACAATCTGGAAAGAAAAATGGTTTCTAAGATATTTTTAAATAATTTCTTCAAATTCAATGAGTTACATGGACTAAGATTACTGTGTGTAAACAATTTGATGATATTGGTTATAAGTTAATATGGTACATTTCGTGATGTTTCTGAAGGAAAGCATCTTAAACGTATTGCTTCCCATTGTGATGTCCTGGAGAAATCTTCAAAAAATCATCCAAGATGTATGAAAGAGGATTAGGGTTCTCCAGATGTTGTTCATCCTGGGGCACAATGTCCAGGAACCTGAAGGTGCAAAGTTCATCAGTTCCAACAATAAACAGCGTGATGATGTCACACCATTATCATGTTCAGGAAGAAAATGGGGATTGAGTTCAAGGGATTTGGTTCAAAATATGTTCTTCAGCCCTAGAACAAAAACAAACCAGTGCAAACATTTGCTTGAAGCTGGTCAGAGAGTTTCATTATCAACAGTGAAACTGATGTGAGCTAGATCAGAAAGGGATATTTTATTACTCCAAAAGCAACATAAAAAGCCAGAGTGGAGATATAAATGTGCTCAGAGAACGTAATTTCTGGAGAAGTGTCCTGTGAACTGATGAAATCAAAATTTCAGTGTTTGGCCATGATGGCCGCTGTTAAGTTCGGAGGACTCACTAAGTAACAACTAACAATTAATAATAATCAATTATTGTTCACAATTAACAATAATCCATAATTTATTGTGAGAGATTTACAGAAAGGCTCCCAAAATATTTGAACCACATCATCCTGACGTGAACGTCTGACGTAGGAGGAAGTGGAGCCAAAAGCTCAAGAAAAATAGACACTTCCTTTTAGCAGTTCCAGTTGAAAAATGAATATGTCAGTGTGACTACACTAATGATATATTTCCACTTATAAATCAGATCTGAAAGATCTGAAGGAAAGTGCTTTGAAATTTCACTTGTTGATATTCCCAATATGAGTTTACTGAAGTGAAACTGAATCCACTGCTGTAGAATGGGAACAGAAGTTTTGTATTTTCTCATACGGTAAATGAAACGGTTTAAGTAATTTTAATAGTTTAAAACACCCCATTAGATAAATGTTGATTTGCATAGGACTCAGATATATATAACTGCATAATCTGAAGCAGTTTTGTGTGCATTTGGTTTGTGTGTGTTTGTGTGCATGATGAAATAATTTGGCGTTGGATTGAAATCTTCAATTAAAAGTAAAAATTCTTTAGAGAAATCTAACTTCAGCTTCAGGCTACATAGTTCCATCTGTGTGACATGTCTCATTAAGAACCTTCCCGAGAAAATTAACAGAAAATAATTTTACTTTTAGCACCATTTGTCCCCTTTACTTTACCCACATAAAATGTTAAGAGAATGGATTCATAATAAGTTGAATAATAAACCCAAATCAGGCTAAAATAAAGAACCGCCCACGGAATAAAAAAAATGGAGATGAATAAAAATAAAACTGGATATCTTGTTTTGACACTAGATGTACAAGGTGACAGTGTTGCAACTTGTTCAGTTTACTTTTTTCTTCTTTTAAACAGTTTAGACATTAAGCATTCAAACATGGTTGTAAATATTACATGTGAGGTTAAGAAGCTTAATCACATATAAAACAAGAATTGTGGTGGTTACTTGGTTTGCTCGCTAAATGCTCCTATGATTTATCCCCAAACTCACAAATAGATACTCTTTTCTATTGAGTCATAAAAGTGTTACTAACATATAAAAACAGAAACGATGAACTAGAAACAGACGGGATGCATTGCAAATCACCCAAATGTGGTGATTGAAAAAGACAGACTTATGTTAGTCTGCAACTAATAGTTGATTATTTTAGTAATTGATTATTCTGACAATTAATCGATTCGCGGGATAAAAAAATTGGCCACTTAAGCCATTTTTTTTACTAGAAAGGCAAGTTTGTACACTCCTGGGACCAATCAATTACTAAATTCCTTGACAATTATTTCACCAATCCATAAGTAACGTTTGCTAATATCGTTTCAGCCTTAATATTGTGTAAATTTGTGTGTAAAATAATTTTTACTTTATCTGACCCATAAATTCTTATGCCGATGCATTGATCCAGGGTAAATAAAGACATTCAATGATATCCGTAGATGGACAACTTGGTGAAAACTCGAGAGAAAAGCACAGGTTTTCACAGTTTGTACATCTTAAATGAAGCAGAAAAAGAAAACAACAGCACAGCAGCAGCTGGAGAATCCCCTCGTCTTTACAAAATACAGTACAGTGACAACTCACTGGCAGCAACAGGGCCGGCTGAAGTGCTTTACTGTCTCCGCCAGTGAGGTCAAACACACCTCTCTGTTGCCTACACTGACGACATTGACTTTCATGCTGTCTCCTCTTACCTCCCTGCGTCTCCCCCAGCCTCTTCAAGATGTCCCTGCGTCTGCCCCCCCCCCCTAATTCACAGTGTTTAAAGCAGCCGGGGCTTTTAAGGGAAGTTAATTGCACTCAAATTATGTTCGACCGCAAACGGAGCGAGGGAGTGATTGAGAAGGGACCGAGAGATAGAGGGGAAGGAGGGAGGAATGGATGGCAGAGCGAGAAGATAATTGTGCCAGAGAAAGACGCCACGATTAGGGTCACTTTCTCTCACTCGTTCTGTCAGTTGGCCTGGAACGTCACATTTGGGTTGTGGCAAACGGCGAGACATGTGATCAGAGCCGTTCGTCTTTGGGAGAAAAAGATGAGTAAGGAGACGGAGAGAAAAACGAAAGACTAGATCAGTGTTTGTTATATGCTTTGTTCCAGTAGTCACTCCCTAACCTGGTTGGAAAAGGTTCACGCTACATGTGTTCACGTTCGTGGAGTGTGTGTTCAGGAGCATGTGCTGCCGATCCTCGTGGACTTAACTGGGACTAAATTATGTATTAGACAGCGATCTAATGAAAATCCTTCAAATTTTTCATTCAGTCATTCAAATCTTCTTCTCGTGGAGCACCGAAGAGACCCGAGAATTGACCTGCGAGTCAGACTATAATTAACGTGTCCAATCACACCCCGACCCTTTCTGTCTCCTATTCCCACAATGAAATTAAACCTCAGAGCCGAGTCCTGGGGAGCTAATGAAAGGGGAGTGTGACAGAACGATCAAAGATCTCAGCTGTACTCGCCCGTCTACGTCCAGTTCTGCACACAAAGGTGTATCTTGTAGATTTACATAGCCGGAAGTACAAAACGTATTAAAGGGAGCCACCTTCAGACATTTATTTTGATTTACATTCTAATTTCTTAAAGGAATTTGAGTATTATACCAATTCTGTTGATTGCTTGGACATAGTTGGACAAAAGCTGCTCTTAAGACATCAGTTTCTGCATTTCAGCTGTGGGAACCTTTTCCACGACTGAATCCCGGAATAAATCAGACATAAGCAGTTAGAAATCGGCCTTGAAAACAGCCCTACCAAGTAGGTGCAGCTGTTTAGGAGAATCCTGAATAAAAATAGGAGCTTCACTGTGGAATAACCTTTGCCATTGGTTGATGATATAAGATTCTCATCCAGTTCCCAGAGAGAACCCACATATACACACATACAAAACTCAACGGAGCATTAAAAGTACACATCAAAAAGAAATTTTATTAAGCCCATATTTAAACTAAACAATCTTCCAAAAAGATTTAGTAGTTTTAATGGTAAATTCAACTTTTATGTTTGAGTTTGAGCTAATTCTGTTCTGAGACAATGATAAACCTTTCACACAGAAGTCTGATTGAAGTCACATTTAATTTGTAGTATGAAAAGTGATCATGCCAAAAAATCAGATCTCAGCAAAAGATTTACGTTGGGCATCATGACCTGCTTAATGAAAGTAGGCTAAGGTTGTTTTCGCACCTGATAGCTTGGTAGGCTCGTTTCGACTGGGGGCCAAAATTGCAACATTTGCTGTATTTCCATTGTACGATTCGTTTTCACACTGCACTCAAACACACCAAACCTCGTCTGAGGTGACGCTGGATCAAGAACCACTGAAGGAAACAGCAAGAAAACATCTGAAGAAGACACTGAGCGCAAGATCCTTCTTCACAAAATGTAAACAAAACTCAAGTGGCGTGAGATTTCAGTGTTTGTAGGATTTCTCTTTTGACTTTGGTATCAGACTAGGAGCCATTTCTCCCGCTAGTGCTGAACTCATGCATTTGTTGGTTGTATTTACGTTGTATATCCGGCCTTATAGTCCACTTCTCCGGTCCGCTTGGCGTTCACATATCCATTTGAACTGCACCAGACACCTAGGTTTGTAGGAGGACCAGAGTTCGCTTGTTTGGTCTGCATCAGAGTTTGATTGCTTGCTCACAGCTGTGCTATAAGACTACACTTTAGAGTTCAAGAATAAAAAAACAGCTTTTTCGAACTTCTCATGAAAAGGATCCCATAACTCAGTGATTCATCCGTTCAAATGGGTTCATGTTCGAGGGTTCAACTCAACATGTTGGTATGCAAATGATGAAAAAAGTTTAACTTCTAAAGACTTAGACTACATATTTTCTTCATGAATTGTTTTTTTTTTTCTATTTTAATTTTTGATATTTGAGTTCAAGGTCAGGCATTTTTCATGGAGTTTTAGAAAAATAGAATACAGTGTACACAGCCAAGCATGTCTTCGGTCCTAACCTAATGCGTGGAGATAAGAAAACGGATCAATGAATACTATAAGCACTATCTAGGCATTAATTGAGAATATAAACAGGTGGAAAACATAACAAAGAATATAATTATAATAAAACCAGCTGGATCTGGCCATTTACCGTTTCACCATTTTGTACTTTTTTATCTTTGTGTCTGGCTTTTTGGGAATGAGAAGAATAAGTCTGCTGAGGAATATTTTGTATGAAGCATGTATCAGTTCATACCTGCCTGCAGCGCTGCTCACCTGGCAACTGAACTCTGCTGATTTTCAGCTTGAACCGACCTGAGTGATGACAGGCAGAACCTCAAAGTGCAAATACGTTTTCAATCAGTGAACGCACCATAGTTTAGCACTATCTGGTTGTGCTAACGACAGCCAGCACTCTATAGTGCGGACGTTTTTATTGGAGGAAGGAGACTCTCTGTCAGCAAGGAGTTTATATGTAACAATACACAGAGAGTCGTACAAATCCCCTCCGCACAGACGTATAAGTTCACAGCACCACTACAGAAGGATCTTTGTTCTCGGGGTGAGATACCAACACTGCTGTGAGTTCACACATGTGTGCAAGAACACACACACCAGGTCCAGTGTTTTGGTTTCCTGGCCAGCCCTATTGTGCCATGGCAGTCTGTAATAAATGGACCTCTGTGTATTTGTCCGCAAGCGTGAGTGTGTATGCGTGTGTGTGTGTGTGTGTGTGTGTGTATGGGTGTAACTCATCTGTCAGCCCTGCCGGCCTCTTGTCACTTCCAACGTTTCCTTCTCCCGGCTGACGCTACTCAGCGCAACTGATCACCCACCATCACCTTCACCCCTTCAGGGATCTGTGGCCTCAAAGTTGACACACTCACACATTCCAAGTATTTTATGCACCAACTCAGATCAGGAAGCGTGTGTCTGTGTGATGCATTGTTTTGAATCTATTCTTATATGGTCACGAATAACCCAGCGCTGCAGCTCCAGATGGGGGCCGGACAGGAGGGGAGGAGAGGCTCGATGGGCTCCTCCAAACACCCCCTCTCTGTCCGTGAAGCAACTGACTAGGCTGAAGGGTCCCAGCACCCAGACCCCCTTTCACAGGCCTGAATGGACTTGCCTTATTTATATTCACACTCTGTTACACAGAGGGGACCCCAATCTCACAATGCCACAGTGGCTTTGTCCAGCAACTCTGTATTTATGTGTGTGAGAGAGAGTTTGCGTGTGCGTGCGTGTGTGTGAGTGGAGGGGACTATTTGTGTTGTTTAATCGCAGATCATGCTGTGTGTATTCCTGAAATGTGTGTGTGTGTGTGTGTGTGTGTGTGTGTGTGTGTGTGTGTGTGTGGTTGGTTGTTCTGCTGCATATCTGTGTGTGTTTATGTGTTCTGAGTCTCCCTCTGTGTTCAGTTGTAACCCAGAGCAGTGCTTTCATTTTCCTGTCATAACGCTTATTGATTTCTCTCAGCCTTGCAGCAATACACACACACACACACACACACACACACACACACACACACACACACACACACATACACACTCACGCATACAGTTATCAGATGATCCTTAAAGCCATGCATACATACACACACTCACACCACACACACACAGACTCACGCCTACACAATCATATGCACACTCACATTCACAGTTTGCCTCTGCTACGTAGGGAATGTTGTGTTCTAAAGCATCCCTGTTGGAGTGAGATTAGTTTTCACATATGGTTCCCACCCTGTGAGGATGTGAGTGTGTGTGCGTGCACCCTTGCAGGTGCTCACACACACGATCCTCCTGCCACACACTCTTTCTGACATAAAACAATAAAGATGCCTGATTGCTAAATTAATCTTCCACGTCACCACAGCCTTCCCTGTCGCCACGTTTGCTTTGGAGAAAGTGATCACTCTCGCCTTATTTAGTGTTTTCTCATTTTCCCTCCCCTCTCACTGCTCTTCTTGCACCTATCCCCCCCAACTCCTCCACCTAACCACCTCCAACTCTATTTGTATTGTAATTGCCTTGGTAAACAGCACCACTTTGGCACTGAAGCAGCTCTGATAGCTTGTATTTGGGATGCATTAAGAGTTGTGATGCAGACACTATGTGTGTGTGTGTGTGTGTGTGTGTGTGTGTGTGCGTGTGTGCGTGCGTGTGTGTCTGGCAGAGATCGAGTGGTGTGCCTCACATCCCACTTTTGGCACATTTTTTCAGGGTTGATTCCTCTCTAATCAGATGGAAATTATTTTCACAAATTGCAGGTTTTTACAATCTCAGGTGAACCAATTCTTACATTCATCTGTAAGGGAAAACTTTCAGTTAAGATTTCTTTTCTTGGATATAAAAATAAATGTATATCTGTATTTTATTTGCTTTTACACATACATCATGTGTTACGTCTAACAAATTCACAAGGATTTCATGCGTTCTGACAGAAGACCAGCTATAGAATATGCTGGGAAATTTGAAAGATATCACTATTTAGATTTCCAGAAAACAAGTAAGATAATCAACCAAGTCTGACTTGAGAGTTATTTATAAAGTATCCAGTTAGGTTAAGACCTTAAAGCCCAGTTCTAGTCTTTTTGGTTTTACTGATATTTTAACTGAATACATGAAACAGTGGAATCATGTGGTTTGAAGTTGGTTTTATTCACAGCTTTTCAGACACTTGGACTAAATTTGTGATCATAACGGGTAATGGGTCTCTGGCAAAAGACGGGATGAAAGTAGTTGCTGGACTTCCTGCTGTTTTGCTCAGAAGTTCACAAGAGTTTGTGATGAATGTAAAAGAAGTTTAGTTATTGAGTCAATAAAGTTACGCATCACTTGCTTTTTGCAGTAGAACAGAAACCTGCCAGTGATTTTACCTGTCAGCAACACATTTTAAAATACTGTTTGCAAAAGTCCAAACACGACAAAATGATTCTCAGGTATTTGTGAACCAGTTCTTATCATGAACATGTATTTTGTTCATGATGCATATACACTGACCGGTCACATATTTAGTTGCTTGAATGCAATCCGATCCACAATCTACATGGTGAAGACAAATTTGCTGAAGTTCAAAGTGAGTATAAAAATAAAAATTGCATCCTTAAAAATAAGGATGAAAGGAGATTTAAGTGACTCTGAATGTAAGGTGGTTGAATACTGCTGATCGTCCAGGGTTTCCACAGGTATCATCTCTCTGTAGATGAGCTGGTGTCTAAGAAGCAGTGGTTGGAAAAGAGAACATATCCAGTGGGCAGCTTTTGTGCAGACGGTCATGTCAGAGTTCAGAGGTCCAGTGTAGGTAGCGAGCTTCACACTAACTAATCTCACGACAGCCCCATTCACCCGGTTACACTGACTACTGCGCACACATTCATGCACCAACCTGTGTTTCGCTGTATAAGTGTTTGCCAGTTCAAGCGTCAAGCATGCAGGTGTGAGGCAGTCTCCATCAGCGGAGAGAGAAGGCTTTTATTGTGTAGCAAATTGCTGCAATATTTTTGCATCGGTCTTTAGTAACTTTTAAAGCAGTGCTGCAGAGTTGTTATATGTTGACATGCACAAAAACTTTCAGGAAGGTTCATTTTGTTAGAGACTACAATCTGTTTGCTTCAGGATCAAATGGTGATGCAGATGAAGTGATTTGCTCAGAGCTGTGCATCTTTATATACTACAGAAAGCAAGACAGATATAAAACGGTCATCACTACAAAAAATCATTTCCCAGCCCTGGTTCATTAAACAACATGATGTGTCCAACCATATTCAGCCAAATTACCTCTTTGATATTGCTCTATGTCTGTGGTTTATATTTTTAAAGCAAGGCCCACAGCTGTGGATATACAGCATTATTTACTGCTTGTTGAAATACAGTCTAAATTGTTTTCTTACATATAGTCACTGTAGGATTGCCTGTCATTTTTACTCAGGAGCTGTATTTCCAAGTTCTAAGTAAAAGAACAAATATATACGTATATAAAACAATTTGGACACCCCAAATGTCAGATTTTCTGCTTTAAAAGTTAAAGGTTTCTCACTAACCAATGTGTATAAAGAGCTCTTCTAATGAAGTGTTTATTTGCACTTCAGAAAATGTCTCTCTTCAAAATACATGGGGTGTTGCTCATGTTTCATCTTGCTATCAGACAATTTGCAAATCTCTGGTTTTCTAATTTACAACAGAATAAACACTAAAGTAAGTATGAAGTTATTCCCATAGTTAAATCCAGTCTTTGAAGTAAATATATAAAAATATGAAAGTCTTTGAAGCTTTTGGACTCCCTGAAGTCATATAGGTCACTTTGTGTTCACAGGATCAAAACTGAACAGGCTGAAATGACTCGAGAGTCAGGAGGTTTCTGGATTGTCGGACAAACACTATAGTGCAGCTACAGCAGTCAGCCCATTAAAGGCAGCACTCTGAACATCCCATTTTATTTTATTACAGTGTAATATTTAGAATACAAACAATATCCAAATGACAATGTGGTAGAATTTGTCATTGTAATTTAAATCTAGATTTTTTTTTTTTTTTTTTTTTGGACTTTATTCATTAAAGCTGGAATTTGTTTCCTCCTGAACAGCAGTGAAAACGCAGCTGGACGTAGAATATTAAGAAAAAAACATCTTTTCTTCATCGTCAAAATGTCAACATTTACACTGATACGTGTTTGTCTTTTTCTTTTGCAGTCAGACGATCATCCCATTCGCTGGCCACTGATATGTTTGAGCAGCACCTTGGGGCTCACCTCCTGCAGGTAACAAGCAAAACAAACTCAAATCGTTTTTGTTTCAACTGCAGTTATCAAAATGTCATTGTACATAAAATAAAAAGAAAAACAGAAATCACTTAGTCCATATTTTCAAAATATGTATCTTACAGTCCCTACATTGCACAATTTACGGTACCTAGAGTACAGAATTTGAACCTTCCTAAGTTTTATTTTGGTGCTACATTCACAGATTTATTGAATTTATTGAAATTGTTTGAGATGCACAAACATAAAGCGCCATCACATGTGTTTGTGAAGTGAAGGGATAAATAAATACATATGGTTAAACATAACAATCTGTAAAGATTTTTATGAATTTTTTAGTTAGCCCCCATTACTGTGATGCTGTTATAGACCTTCCAGCGTAATACAGTGCCTGTGACCAAGTTAATAAACAGTAAGGACTTGTGTGATTTAGTGTCAGTATAAACACAAAGCCTCTAAAAGACTGAATGAGTGAAACATGAGAACCATAAAGATCAAGGAAGGTAATAGAGAGTTTTAAAGCAGGGCTGGGTTGTTAAACAATATTTCAACTTTTGAACGTCTCACAGGGAACTGAAAACAGAAAACACGGCACAGAGGCAAACCTACCAATAAATGAACCTAGAAAAAAATGAAAGAGAAAATCTGTCGGTGAAGCAGCCACTCTGTTCATCCAGTCCAACTGAGCTTCAGCTGTTTTGGTAACTCTGGAGGAGTCGTAACGGTCTCCAGCTCAGGTGGCGGCAGCGTCATGCTGTGGGGATGCTTGTTGGGAGCTGGTCAGAGTTGGTGGAAGACACATGGGGCTAAATTCAAGACAATCCCTGAAGGAAACCTGTCAGAGGTCTTCTTGAAAAATGCAAACAAACACATCCACATGCAAAAAACGCACGTTTTAGAACAAAGCAGTTTTGTGCTAGAATGACCCATTCAAAGGTCAGAGTGGAATTCACAGATCATCCGTGTCAAGACTCAAAATGTAATGTTGAATGATGCTCTCCATCCGAAAGGACTGAGCTTAAACCATCTGCAAAGGTGAATAAGCAAAAGTTTCATTCTTCAGATGTGCAAAGCTGGTGGAGACAAACTCCAGAAGAAATGCTGGTGTAACAGCAGAGAACGGCGGTTCTATTGATCTATTTTATAACGCATGCCTCACTTTTCAGATTTTTTTTTTTTTCACCATGAAATATGTCATCCCCTTTACAGTTCTGCACCACGTTTTGTTGGTTTCTCACCTAAAATCCCACTAAAATACATGCAGGTTTGTAGTTGCAACGTGTCAAAATGTGGAAAAATTTCCAAGGCACCGGAGCGGAGTTTATTTAAATGGCAGGTTTCAGTGTGTTCCTCAATTTAATATTTCCAGGCAGACTCCCAAGTGAATTTGTATACACAGACGCAAACATCTGATAAAGCTCAGGCACTCGGACACTGTTGTTGTCTGCCTCTCTATTGGATCGACTGATGAATGGAGCCTGAGGGGCATTTGGGGCAGGAGGGAGTAGCAGGAGTGATGAAATGCAGAATGTACAAAGACTCAGAGGAAGTGCAAAGAAGGTGGTCCTGCAGCTTTTTGCTTTGGACTAGGAGGGGGTTTGGGGGGAAGGAGGGGTAGAGGAATAAGTGGGAACAGATAAAGAACTGAAATTGGGAATTTAGAAGTGAGGAGGCCGTGTTAAAACAAAGAAAGATCGCATGTGTCTCCCCTCCTCTGGCATTTTAAAGAGGCTCGGGGAACGGTGCTGATAGAAATCAAATTAACACTCCAGAAAAACTGTATGATTTTTTTCCCCCCTCTTCTCTTTCCTCCTCCCAGCCGTCCTCCCTCCCGTAATAGCTTGATAATTGCACTTTAGTTCTCCGACATTCAGACGGCTGGTTTCTCCTCGCTGCGACACATGACGCCCCACACCCTGGCCAGTCATTTGCATACTGGATGTGTCAGTTGTGCATAAATTACCGCTGCCACTTTAAGCGCTTGGGCCGCCAAAACAAGCAATCTTTTTTTTTTTTCCTCCAATCTCCAAGTGGCCCAGGTCTGTTGTGTGCGTCTGTGAGGTGCGTCGGCTCATTCCTGGATGCCTGTTATGACGATTAATATTATTCTCTGAAGCAGTAACCTCTAATGGGCTGGCTGTATACCTTTCAGTTCTCATTAGAGTCATGGCAGCCTATAATGACTCTGGTTCTGTCTGTGTCTGCTTTGGGCTTAGGTGTGTGTGTGTGTGTGTGTGTGTGTGTGTGTGTGTGGGGGTGTGTGTGTGTGTGTGTGTGTGTGTGTGTGTGTGTGTGTGGGGGTGTGTGTGGGGTGTGTGTGGGTGTGTGTGTGTGTGTGGCTGGAGATCAAGGATGAAGCTTTGTCTCTGACTTTATTACAGCTGATTGAAACAGCCCTGGACTATAAGCTCAGTTTCTCTGTTCTAAATTTGTTTATGTATATGTGTGTATATGTAGGTGTGTGCGTGTGTCTGTGTGTGTTTGATAATGCAGATCTTGCTCACAGCTGTTGTGTGTAGCTGTGTAAAGGTGTGCGTGTGTATGCAGTTGTAAATTGAGAGAAGAGGCCGAAGGGTGACGTGTTGTTTGTTCTCTAGCTCCTTGCAATTTGTTCGATACATGCTAATTGCTCTAATTTGTCTGTCTTGTTTCTGTTTACCTTTTTATGTGTGTGTGTGTGTGGGTGTGTGTGTGTGTGTGCGCGTGGGCGTGTGGATGCGTGTGTGTTTCTGTGTGCAGTCTCTGGACGGCTTTGTGTTTGTGGTCAGTCAGGAGGGACGCTTCCTCTACATCTCAGAGACAGTTTCCATCTACCTGGGGCTCTCACAGGTAAGGTTACCTCATCCTCCTCTCCCTCTCCCCCCCCCTCCCCCCCCCCCACACACACACACACACCCACATGCACACGCATGCACAAACGCGTGCAAGGTCTTGTACCACAGACGTACATATCAAAATCTCTGGTTTCCAACCTCAAGTTTTTGTCAATCTTCACCTCCCAACGTTATTGCTTACGTTTCTGTAAACATTTTGCTGTTGCTGTTGATGTTTCATTCAGACATGTGCTAAAAGTATGAACTACTCTCTGCTGTGACTGCAGTTCATTTAGCCTAATGTACAAAAACAAACTCGGGGTTTAGCAGATAGCACTGTGGTCCAACCCAAAGATCCCAACTTTAAATGATCATGATTATACATCCTTCCTTTTTTTTATTACAGTTACTTTATCTGTTTTTTTTTCCTCTGTTAAAGTATTTTTCTCAAGCCTCCCTGCAATAAATAATTGTTAATCATTTACATTAGGAGAAGAGGCATTGTGTGTGAGTGTTCATATTTAAAAACAAAAATGATTAGTGCAGTTCATACAGCTATCGTCACTGAAATCTCACTTTGCATGCAAGTGTGCTGCCAAGAGAACGTTGACTGGACCTGGTTCTGTGGGTCACTCCGGTGCCCTTCAGATCAGGTCAGTGTGTTTTCACTGACCTGCATAAAAACTGCGAATCAAACACGCATTATGTGTTAGTTCTGCATGCGAATTCACATTTAATTCAGAAAAACCTGCTTTTATTTTGAAGGTGAGACTGTTTGTCTCCTGGATTCAGCGGCTGCATCACTGCCTTTGTGCCTCACACATTAATGGGATTTATCTAAGAATGTTATCTTGTGATAAAAAAAAAGGAAAAGTGACTCAAAATGTAGAGTTTTTAAATATACACTTACGTATTTATTTACAAAGTAAAAGTGGTGTACTCAAAGGCATTCAAGCTTGTTCTCTGGGATTAGATGTTTGATTTAAATGATCAGAAAAAGCTGTTCAATATCTCTGTTATCAGTATGGTGGGCACTACAACAGTCAGAAGTTCGTTTTTCAAAACATACTTGGAAATATATTGTTCAGTGAGTGGTTTGCCACCTAACTTGTTTATGCAACACCTAACTTACACAAAAAGTATACATTTTTTTTTGCTCCATTATTAATATTGAGATGTCACCGTTAAGAGTGTTGTTTCAGCGTGACCTGTTAGTGTTAGCATGGTGTGCTAACTCATATGAAAAAGATTTTTAGGTTCTGACCGTCTGGTCAGAGGTCAGGGCCGATCAAGCTGTTTACCTTCTCGTTTGTCTGTACGCACCTGTACTGCATATTTTATTTAATTTTCACACTTTATCCCTATATCCTACCTCTTTTGCTTTTATGTTGCGTCCCCAGCAGTGAGTGTGTGTGTGCGTGCGTGTGTGTGTATGTGTGTGTGTGTGCGTGTGCGCGTGTGTGTGCGTGTGCGTGTGTGTGTGTGCGTGTGCTTGCATGTACCTCTGACTCGAGCTCATTCCCGGGGTGGCTCTCCTTCTTTTGCTCCCTCCCAACTGCTCCAGGTGTTCACCTCTGTTGATTGCCTGTGGCCTCTTGTACTGTGAATGTTAAGTCCTGCCATTTTGCCCAGATGCATAAATAATAACAGTAATTACTGGCCCAGCAATCAAAGTGTCGCCCCAGTGCGCTGGGCCTGTCTAGGGGAACAAATCGATAGGCATCTTAAAAGCCACATTGATTGTAGGGAGGGGGGAAAAACACCAAGGGGGATGGGAAGATAGATAGAGACAGCAAGCGAGAGAAAGAGAGGGGTAGGAAAGGAGAGGAGGTGTGATAAGAGGAAGATGAAGAGGGATGGGTACAACACGAGAAAGGAGGGGAAAGAAAAGTACAATTACAAGAGTAATTGAGTGTATTTTTACATGAAAACTTGCAGTGATTTAGTGTTATTGATGGCAATAAAAAGAATAATGTTGGAGTCTAAACCCTAACGCTGTCCTATTCCAGAGTTTAACATTCACATGGCAACTACACAACGAAAAGCAATTGATCAGCGTTAATCATTCTTTTGTCTGGTGTGACTCTACAGTAAAGCCTTTATGACCTACAGGAGATGCAGGCGAAACTCACAACCTGCAGAACAGACTTAAGCCAAGGCAGACAGTTCAAGTGTTTTCCAGGACGGGGCTAACTTTGTATTGCAATAATTTGGTTTTAGAAGACAGGCCTCTATGCACTAATTGGCGTCCTGGTCCAAGGCGGTTCCTGCATGAACACTACCCTCACCACGCCCGAGGTTCACTGTTCAAATATGTGTTCCAGAAAAACTGCAGTATCTTTATATTTAGGTTTTCAAGCCTGCTTTAGATCCTCTTGATGCTAAACAAAGAAAATAAATGCTTCCTGTGTATCACAACTTGATTTAAAATATGTTCATATATCTCAGACTGAATCCATTTTAGGGCTGTTTTAAACATCAACAAAACATTTAATTGTGATACTATTATCACAATAGTGAAAATAGTATCACACACTGAGGTTTTGGATGAATATATAGACTGAAGGTAATTCTTGGACTCTTCACAATTTTCATTTTTTTGAACAAAACCCAAATCGCATTTTTTGAACTTCAGTTTTTCAGCCTCTGAAAACACAAATCAGAGGCTGACGGTCTTTCCGACACACCGAATATGTTACTAGCATCCAGACAGTCCTTTTGTAACTGCAATATGGCACAATATGGATTCAATACATTGTGTAAATCTAATCTAGTTAACTTTTGGCCCATCTGGATATTTATGCTTCATACTAAAAATCATCAAATGTCATCCTTGATATCCTAAAAACAGTGAATTGGTCCTTTAATTTCGCTCAGAATAGAAATCTGGGGTCGTTGCTGAAATCTCGTTTGGCCATATATTCTTGACTGGACAAGTATGTAATACAATTAATCAATAAAATACATAATTTTAAGTTAAACCTAACAGCTTTTATTTTTTTGTTAATGCCTGTTTTTCCGCCAGGCCAAATTGCCAAAATCATAAACGTTTCACACACTGAAATATGGCCATCTTTAAAAAGATCTTTAGTTTTTGATTTGTATTGTTGCTCACATTTTAGTTCTGAAAACTCTTTCATCCCTCTTATACAGAACCTGCCTTTTCCACCAGAACATGGGCAAACATTATCCTGCTGTTTATATTTAGACGTAATGATTTGATGAATGATACGATGAAAGTGAAAGAAAATCGTACTGAAGGATAACCAGACTCCTTTCATCTCCTTTTAAGTGCCTTGAAATAAATCAAATAAATTCAAATATAAAAAACTCAATAAATTAACCTCTTAGAAGCCTACAAAGCCATAATTTCATCATCATCTGAGTTTGTAGGACTACTAAATTTGAGGAAAGGAATATAAAAAATCCTAACAAACATTTCGTCAGATTTAAAGTGTGGCAAAGATGGTTACGCTGTGCTTTCTTTTAAACAATGTCTAGGTCATTTAGACCTGCTGCGGACCCTTTTTAACATTTTCCCTTTTCAAACAGATGTTAAAGCAAACATCTGCGTGCTCACTTGTAAAAAAATGAACAATGTTAGGCCAGAAAGATGACAGGCTAACAGGCGGAGCAGTGACAGGAGGGACGAAAGAAGGAAGGACCAAAAAGAAAGAACCAGACAGACAATTAACAGACAGAGAGAAAATAAAGTGAGGGAATAAGGGAGGAAAAGAGTGAGACAGTGAGTGTGTAAATAGAGCTTAAACGTGCAGTAGGAATGAAATTCGCCCTGGGATTGCCTAGGTAAACAAGGCAGCCGAGGCTTCTGTGGAGACGCTAATAAAACAGAGCTGTTCTTATCAGCTGAGCAGATGGCCTAACCCATCACATCTACTCAAACAGGGCCTAAGCCATCAGCATTCTAATGAAATTATTTATGATCGAAGATTACATTCGAAACCTTGAACACACAACGCCACAACTACCTGCCTGAAAAGACGTGAGCGGGCGGAGATAGCAGGAGGTTTATGATCGGAGAAAGAGGGTGCGAGGGAACGCGCCAGAGGGAGCGTGTCGAGTGTCAACGGGCGCGAACGGCGAAGACGAAAAACCCATATATAGAGGAAAGAAAGGGAGAAAGAATTGAGGGTAGGAGGGAAAGGACAAAACCATTTTGGTATGCTTTGTTGGCAAGTGGAAGTGGTCGCCGGGGAAAGGGGAAGGACAGACAAACAAACGAGGCTCTGAGTGGAAAAGTAGAAGTGGTGGTTTGTTTTAGAGGGCATGCAGCCCCCCGTGGATCGACCCTCCCGCTCTGCGTCTCGCGTCCCCCTTTTCCCTCCCCACCCCTTCCGCCTGACCCCTCTGCCCCGGCTTACACCCCGGGCCGCTCCCCTGACAGTGGGGTTGCTTAGCCGACTTAGCTTAGGTCAGGCACCTTGACCAAGGGCACAGCCCCGTCTCACCACCCACCCCGACCCCCCCACCCCACTCCACCGACGCCTCTACAGGTATTTATTTATTTGTTTTATTCCCCAGCAATCCTCATATAACATCTCACAGTGGGACAAAGAATGGGGATGAAACAGGAGGAGGAGACAGGAGGCAAGAAAAAGGATGGAGAAGTAAGAATACTGTCCAGTGGAAGGGAAAAAAAAAAGGATAAATAGGCTAAAGAGAAAGGAGGAAGAATGGGAGATGGAGGGAGGAGAGAATTGATCTGCGAATGGTTAGTATGCAGCCCCCCCTCCCCCTTGCCCCCTCCCTCCTTCTTCCCTCTCCCATCAGTCAGTGAAGGCTTCTAGTGTGTTGTGGACCACTGCCCGGATGCCTCATACATATTAAAGCCCCCTGCTATTATTTATATCATGTCTCTCCTCCCCCCACCTTGCTCCATGCCCCTCCACACCACCATACATACATGCACGTGGGTCTCAGTCTGCACACACACACACACACACACACACCCACACACACAATGACAGAAAGAAAAATAAAAAAAAAAACAGACAGTCTGGTCACATACGCAGCGAAACAGAGGCGTATGCGCGCTGTGGGCTCGCATACGCGTCCCACCCGCACGCTTGCACACACACACACACACTCAGAGAAATTTGAATGATCTCGGCGTCTCCTCGAGTCTCTCTCGCTCTCCATCCCATACCTGTTTTTGTGTCTGAGCCCGACTCATCCTCTCGATTGCACCGTCTTTTTCTCATCTTCTAATTTCTGCTTGATCGTTTTTCAATCCCTCCCTCCTGCCTGTGATGGAGTGATATTATTCGGATAGGTCTTAAGCCCCAGAAAAGCCCATAAGGACCTGTTTGTCTCGCTACCTTGTTTTCCAATGCCACAAGGCGGGGAAACTCTGTCTCTTTCATACTGCTTGTCCATTCGGACTCAGGGTTTGTTAAATTTGTCTTTGGCTCGGAATAGATCTTGATTTAATTAAAAGAAAAAGAAAAAAAGAAGTTCAACCTGAGCTAAATCCAAGGAGGGACTGAACAATAATTGTTTTGAAGCATTAATGCCGATATGAAAGAGTTAAATGGAGATGAAACAGGAGGAGAACAAATAAACTTAATCTCAGGACAAAAAGGAGTTGTCGCAGGAAAATAATTAAAGTTTGGATAGTCACAGAGGAGAAAAGGAATCCGAAAAAATAAACACTTTATTGTAACGATGTTAACATGTAGAAAATATTTATTTCATTTACATTTTCAGCATGAAAACATTGTCTGTATTCTGAAGGTTGCAGAACCTGGAACCAAACTCACTTCAAACTTTTTCTTATTTCGATCATCTAAATTCTCTAATGAAGGAGCAAAATGAAGACATTCAATTTGGACAGCAATGTTTGAGCAATGAAATGCAGAATTTTGTCCACTAAAGACTCATAAATGCACATTATACAGCTAGAGGTGAAGGCAACTTACTTAATTCACTGATACACAAAAAAAAGAAAGTCAACCAAATGTTTTTAGGTTTAAAGAGAATTCCTTGTTTCCTTAAGATGTTTTTCCACTCACCATTAGCGTGATTGTCCTAAAAACGACTCATCAGTCTGAAACTTTCAAACCATAATCGGAGCTGCAGAAGCTTCTTCTGAAGAAAAGAAAAATGTTCAGAATAAAGTCACAGAGTAGACCAACAAAATACAACTTTTAATTGTACAAATGAAAAGGAGAGGCAGACCGAGAATGACATCAATTTTCTGCAAACGTTGGCTTCTTTCTGTTTCTCACAGTAACAAGAGGGTAAGCTACGAAAGGTCACTGCTGAAAAAGCTGGTTGTTCACAGAGTTCTGTATCCAAGTGTATTAACAGAAATGCAATTAGTCCTGATAATCTGGTGCACGTTTTCCTTCCACTGAACTTTGGATGAAAACGCTTGGATTCATCACTGTCTGGAGAGCTAGCGTCTTTAGCAATGACATTTTGTGGCTTAACCTTCAATCTACCAATTAAGTTTATTTGTATAGCACAATTCAGCAACAAGGCAGTTTGAAGTTTTTACATCATAACAATGTAAACTAAAATAATGTCAGTGACTTGATATCTGTCAATTCAGCAACCCTCCTCGTGATTATACAGTTTACTGATCCAGACTGTGAGACTCTTGCATATTTTTGAGTTAATTAGTTGATTAGGCATCATTCGCTTCCGATATTTAACTTTTAAACAATCTACATGATGTACAAGTTTCACTATTTAAAAGGCAACAAAAATATGACATTTTTTGACAATATCTATATATATTTTTTAGATGTATTTTTATTCCAAATCATGCGATGTTTATAACTCTGTCTGCAAACAAATGTGAACTTAAAGTCAATTTTTTATTTATTTATGAAGGCTGACATAACTTTAGCATTTATTTTCTCAATCAATGCTCAGAAGGTTGTATTGGTATTTCAAGCTGCTTTTTCCTGATGTGCACTACTCTGCATATTTGTTTTTTGCTTACACTGTATGTTTTGCCATTTGCAAAATGGACAAGACTCATCATCTTTTTCTGGGGGATTTCAAAACTGCAATGAATTTTAGAAGAACATCTATTTTCAAAGAAGCTAAAGATTTTTTTAAACCCTAAAAAAACCTTTTTAGGGTTCAACATTACATGTATGTAGTTTAACATTACATGCATAGTGTTGAAAATAAAGTGCTGACGACACAGCATGGAAACTGCAATACGAAGGTAAAAAAGAAGGGAAAAAAACCCACCCTTCTCATTAAATGAGATAAAATAGGATTACTGCATTGATAATCCTGTTTCTTGAACCACCCTTAAATATCTATTGAAACTCTCCGGAATATTAAAAGTGGTTTTGTCTGTCACAGTAAAAACAATATTCTCCCTGTGAGATGTACAGTCACAGCTGGAAATACTTGAGTGGTGCCAGAGAATAACGTGCAGAAGGCCCAACATGATGCAAACAGTATGCTGAGGAAATAGGAGCGTTTTATTTAAAGCCCTGTGAGGATGCCGGATGTGACTACCCAGACAATCATAATGATTTATGCGAATATCTGTTCTACATATGTGAAAGTAGCATGCAAGCCAACAGGAAGGAACAAGTCATCAGTCGGGTTTGTTGAAATGTTCATGTGCAGAGTTTTACACTAAGGCACTGATGAGATGCTAATCTCAAAAATGTTACGACAGAAACATTTTCATATTTTGTCCTGCTAGAACCATAAAATGCAAAGTGTTTTATTTGTGCCCCAAATAAATGCAATCATGTTACTTTCAGAAGTCACCTAGTTAGTAATTAAAACACACCAGTATGTAAAAGTCTAAAATGCATAATTTTTGCAGTAAAAAAATATAGAAATAAAAAAACCTATAAAACAAGATCACAAAACAGATGAAACCTCTAAGAAACAAATAAAATTTCACTGTCAGACAGTGAAAAAGAAAACATTCTCCATGCTGTATGCATGTCTTGTCACTAGTAGAAATGCCAAAGGAGAACATGTTGAAGATGCAGCCTGATGCCATCAGTGTGCTCAGGGAAAGTGAGTGTTTTATTTGAAGTCTGCTGAGGATGTCGGCTAAGACTACCCAGGTAGCCATAATGATTTATGCTAATATCTGTTCTACATGTGTAAGCATAGACAGTAGAAATAAACAAGTTGAAATCAGCATGCAGTCCAACAGCAAAAAATATAAACAGGTAATCTTATCACTTTGAGTTATTGAATTACACCCTGTTTTTATTACATCTTCCAGAAAAAAAAAGCAAAGTGTGGATGTTCAAGTGGCTCGCAGAACTGGTAATGCTCCATGAACATTTTAACATTTTGTTGATTGCAACCACAAATTTCCCTCCACCTGTGTGTAATTTATTATTGATCCCTGCAGAAATCCTGCGGTTTTGTGACGATCTCAAGAGATCTGTCAGTGTTGTAGAACAAACAGAATCATAAAGACCAAGGAACACAGAAGACGAGTTTTGGGGGAAAAGGTTTGCATGCATTTAAGGAGGCGTATGGGGGGGAAAGATCATACATGACCATCATGCTGAGGGAATGCGTTCCTTCAGCGCGGGAAACTATTCAGGGAAACTAGTTGGAGTTTATTGTAAGACAGATAGACCTAAATCGAAGGCAATCCTGGAAAGAAGAAAGAAAAACTTCAGACCAACACAGATTTTCACCCTTCTTCATGGAAGTTCTGTCACATCGTAACATAACTATCTAAGGCCCAGACTTAAATCTCATCATGAGATTTCCAGTTTGACAAAGGCCAATTTCAGACCAATTTATGTTCTCCATCTCCACATCTGTGACAAGAAAATGAACTTTATCTTTTGATTTTATAAAGGATTCTGGCCATCTCGTCAAACTTCTCTTCCTTTTTGCAGAGAAGGAAGTGACTGTATCACTAAGTGATCCAGTCACTCTTAGTCTAAACGGTGTGTGATTGCAGATTTTTCTTTAGAGAGAAAAGAAGCAGAATCTGTGTTGATGCTCTTGTCATCATGCGGGTGATAAGTTTCCCCTAATGAAAACATGTTTTAGCCAACTTCTGCATAATCACCCTTTTAGCCTCCATATTTAGATTTAGACACAGTCGCACCATTTTCCACAAAAACAGAAATTCATAGATTGGGTTCTGGGAAGCTCCACGGGACCTTTGGCAGCTCTTCTATTTGGGATTTTTTTTTTTTTTTTTAAATCCAGCCCTTTTCTTCCAACCCCGCTCTCTCTGATGGGGTTTCCTTCTCGCCCTCCTTCACCCTCGTTCCTGCACTCCCTCCTTCTCTACTCTTCTTCCGCTCTTCCCTGGTTGTGATGTCCTTGAGGACCAGCTGAAGCTCCCATAAAGCCTGCAGTAAATGGCTCTAATCCGGTAATAAATGGCTGTGTCCTACAGACAAGGGTGTGAGGCTGCTGTGGCCGTGGGTTTTATCAGATGGAATGGTTTTGCCACACAGACACACACGTTGCAGAAACACACAAACATTCACAGATGTAACAGAAGCTGCATACCATAATAGAAGGCCTTTACACCCCGATATTGTTTCCTTCTCTCTCTCTCACACACACACACACACACACACACACACACACACACACACACACACACACACACACACACACACACACGTGCACACTCATTTATACACCTTCAGATGGAATCACAGCGTCTTAGATTGTGCAACTTTTATGGATGCCATGCAACAGCAGCACCATTATTACCTTTAAATGATTAGAGATGCGACTGTGATGTATTATGATGATAGCATCGCATGGAGCTGTTGCACCACTCTTTATGCCGGCTGGGGAAGACTGTAACTGAAAGAAGGAGCAGGGAGGGACACAATAGGAAGAATAGTAATGTGACCTTTTGAGATAGTTGGAGTTCACCTGTATTTAATCAACACATACAATTGATTTTTATCTCTCCGGGTTTTATTTGTGTACCACTGTAGTGACATAGCCCTCAGAGGCTGGATTGTGTTGCGTGGGCGTGCGTGTGTTTGTGTGTGTGTAAGATGGGTGGGGGGATTGTCTTACAACCTCCTCATTCCTTGTTGAGTAGTAACCCAGAGCGGTGCTTTCATTTTCCTGTCATAACATATATTGATTTCCTCCCCCCCATCCAAGTGTGTGAGCTGTACCTGCACACGCAGAGGTGTTTGTGCTCTAAGCATTAGACTCTGATGGGTGGCTGTGCCTCCGTTCAGGTGGAGCTGACGGGCAGCAGCGTGTTCGACTACATCCACCCGGCGGACCACGTGGAGATGGCCGAGCGGCTGGGGATCAAACCGCATCTGCGGGCCGAAGCTGGCTGCCACATTGCCCCGGACAGCGCCTCCAGCACCGCCTCCACCTCTTCACTAGCCGGTACCCCTGAGCCTGGTACTTTTTGTCCCGTAATAAGCAGCTAAATTTAGATTTTTGCCGTTTCCCATAAGCAAAGTCTCTGGCCACATGATATAGTAGTGGTAGTTTTTTTCTTTTGTTTACCAGTCATTAAAATGGTGTTTTTGTCTTTGACAGCAGGTCCCTCCAGTCCTCATTCTGCTGCTGACGATCCACCAGAACGTGGCTTTTTCATCCGAATGAAGTCCACACTCACCAAAAGAGGCCTGCATGTCAAATCCTCCGGATACAAGGTAATTCACCATAATCTCATAATATTAATTCAGTAACTTTAGGTAGAGGTTAGAGTTTCATACCAATCATGATATGCTTATTGTCTGAAATAGAGGAGGTGCTGTGAGTTTTTGAACAAGATTTTTTTGACTTGTTTCCAGTTTTATTTTTCATATTTTGTTTAATTTTACATCTGCCAATGCCAGTTTTTTTGTTTGTTTGTTTATTTTTTTTTACCAATTCTGATATGTTCAAGGATTATAACAAGTAAAAAAAGCAAAATGTTGCAGCTTATTTTATAGATGTATTAGTATTGTATTCAAGATTAAATTACAAATAGCCGCATTGAAGTGCATGAAAGTACATTCTGTTGGTCGATGTGGTTGTAGACTGAAAATAGTCGGAGATCTTAGTTTTAATACTTTCTATTTTGATTTTTCATTGTTCAACCTGCATATCAATCAGAGCCAATCTCTGGCAATGTTTTTTTTTTTTTTTTGTTCAGCTTCCATAGCATTTTCTTCAGCTATATGGAGCATAGAGGCCTCTGGGTAACTTTGCCCCCTCACCAATTTGTGCTCTCATTTTTACCCATGAGTTGCCATTTTGCCCCTTCCTAATTGCGTTTTGTACCTACAATAATTTCACACCCAGCTTACTCAAAGCATTGTGAAAAAATGCATTGACAGTCATAAAATGCTCACACAGTATGCATAATTTAACTCAATACTTTATTATTTTCAGCCTAGTTGCATTTATTTTGTTCAGGTGACGAAATAACCCAGGAAAATATTCTACGGGTAAAATGTGAAACACACTAGTTCCGTTTGTTTGGTTCTCATGTCCATTTGACCTTGTGAGTGTTATGAACTATGACAGATTGTGTCCCCGGATTAAGAAAAAGCAGACTTCCCGATGACAGAAATATTTTTTGTCCTACCGTCCAATAACTATGAGATAATTACAGAAGACTGGTGCCCAACTTCCTTTCAAAAGTAGATTCAGCTATGACACAATGAAAATTAATGTTAAACAAAACAAGCCTTAGGGTGAAATGAGTAGCACACATCATATAATCCAGCTTCTTCTGTCCTACCTGTTGCTGCACACAACTGGTCAGCTGGCTGAAATAAGGCAACTACAGATTTCCCTCCCTTTGAAATTCAAATTTGTCTTCTTGGAAATATTTTTTTTGGGGGAAAAAACAGCCAAGTTGTAAAAAAATTAAAAAAGCATTGCCCATCACACTTTTTAGTTGATATTGTCATAAGCATGATTTCTGTTTAGTTGTCGACCACACGGTCCTTATTCACTTAATTAATATTCAAACAAAGACTATGGACAACTTTTCTTATAACTATAATTATCATTAAGTCACTTTATCTTAACAAAAAAGGAAAACATTTTTCTGTTTTAAGACAAAACAGTAAGTTAATCTTGTACATTTTCAGAAAAGATTTTTTTATGAAAATGAAAACGTTACCTCAGACAATCTCATTGTATCCAGAGAACAAACAGCAGAGATGGAAAGAGTATAAAATAGTGTTGTCAAGTAAAAGTACAATTACTTTGATAAAATGTTAACACGTAAAAGTTTAATTTGAATAAAAGTTAGCTTTAGTGAATACAAATTATAATCACAAGCAGCAGATAAAACTATTGACATCTGATGTTTAAATATTGCACAGAGTATTTATTTGGTCAAAGCACTGATTCATTTCCACCACTGCTAAACAGTAACATCATGTTGGATCAAAAAAGTCTCTAGATGTTGTTTCTTGCTGCCCAGAGTTTCACAGCAGTCTGGTTTCATGGCTCTGACCTTATCACACACTAAAGCAACTCGCCTCACAGAGTAGACCGCTCCCGAAGCTGTAATGTCAGACCGGCTCCATTCTTGTTTTGGTATTTTGTTCACAGCATTCACCCCGTCCAATTATTCACTTCGATCTCCACTCCGATGTGTCGATGTGTTAGTTTGTGCTCCTACCTGGCTTTGTTTTTTAAGGACCACGCTCTGCTTGTCAGGTCATCCATGTGACCGGTCGGATCCGCTGCCGCCCAGCACTCGTCCCGGGTTCCACGCGCTCAGTCCGCCGCCCGATGGGCTTGGTGGCTCTCGCACACACGCTCCCGCCCTCCACGCTCAACGAAGTCCGCATGGAGAGCAACATGTTTGTCTTCCGAGTGAACATGGACTTGCAGGTCACATACTGTGAAAACAGGTAGCTTATTTTATTATCATAATTTTTGTGCGGACAATAAGTGCCGCCACACATTTGTCCAATAAACAAAAAAAAATTGTTTTATGTAGGTTTTTTTTTCTTTCTTTCTGGAATGTGCCCACATTCATGTTTTTTCATGAGCGGCTGGCAGAATCCCCAGCCAGCTGGTGGTTTTTAGAAAATACATCTGCTTCTGTTTAGTTGACAAATTAGTTTTTTTTTTGTTGTTTGTTTTTTTTTTATCCATTGCTCCACAGGATCTCAGAGTATATGGATCTGACCCCAGCGGAAGTGGTGGGACATACCTGTTATCATTTCGTCCATGTGGAAGATCTGGAAAATATCCGGCAGAGCCACGAGGACCGTGAGTCTCACACACACATTTTCACATGCAGACAGCTTTTCACTGGTGACATTGGGACGCCATAGGTGTGCATTGTCTGGTTGTGCAAGGCGCCCTCTACTGCCACATTTCTGAACTAACCAACCTCCCTGCTTTCTCACCGTTAGTGCTGAGGAAAGGCCAAGTGGTGACAGGCTACTACCGCTGGCTTCAGAGGAGAGGAGGTTACCTGTGGATCCAGTCCACTGCCACCGTCTCCATCAATCACAAAGCCCCCCATGAGCGCAATGTCATCTGGGTGAACTACGTCCTGAGGTCGGTCCAGCAGCTGCACATTCGCAGGCTCTTATCAAATAAAGCTGTTGTTACATGCGGACAATATTCTGCCTGTGTGCAGAAATCCTTTCGGAGGGGGAATAGGTGATGAAACATGCAGGGATTATTGGTGGAGATTTGGAGGTTACTGAGAAAGTACTGACTTCAAAGCATATTATTTTTGAGCTTGTTAATTCTGACAGCCTTAGCCCAAACTGTTGAAATACAGCATGACTTAGAAATATAAGTGCTTTCATTATTTTTAAGGATACCTGACGAGGAGAGCGAGAAAGGGCAAAGTGTTGGCGAAACCAGGAGTAGGCAGCTTACCATGTTGAATCAACAAAGTTCATTAGATTTTAACAAGCGCAGGTTATTGTGCAATACACACGCAGCTCTGCACTGCTTCCCGCTCCTATCAATCACACATCTCAGCTGATTTGCACTTGACTCACCCTGTGGCTACAAGCAGCAAAATGGTTATACTGCTAAAACGTAATTAAAATAATATGTCGGGTCTACTTGGGGCTCTGGCCTATCCACCTAAAGAATTAATCAAATCACCGTTTGAAAACTGTGTTTGCTTCATTCTTGTCTGAATGACAAAAGCAATGTATATTACTTTGTGGGGGATGTTTAGAGTTAAGGTTTAGGGGCTTGTCACAAACAGATCGGAATCTGATTTTATCGTCATTGTCACATTTGTTTCTTCTTTTAAAAGTTCTGTTTTGAAAATACAGAAGAGATTATTTTAAAAGTTACTTTGAATCAGTTAGCAAGCTGTTTGAAAGTCCTCGTATTTTCTGTGGTGCGATCCAACATTATTAGTATGCAGCAATATAACAATGCCTTCTTGTTATTCAGCTCTGTTGCTCTGAATTAGCAGATATGATCCTATTGAAAAGCTTTTAGGCTGAAACGCAACATTTCAAATGTCTTCACCTTGTTTTTAAATATAAATTACCTTTTAAATGTTGCATTACTCTTGTTTATGTCTTAATGTATTTTTATACATACACACAAACGCATGCAGAGTAGCTAAATGCTGGCTGCACAACGAAGCAGTCAGACAAAAACAAGAGGAGGAGGCTGAATTTCAATGCTAATTAGACTAAAGCTATATAATTAGTACAAATGGATGTCAGAATTTTAGGTCTGAATGGTGTTTTAGTTAATTAGTGTTGTAATTACAAGAGCTCATTAACTTCTCGAACAACCTCCCCTCCTTGTTGGAGCTTAACTTTGTATAGGTGGGCTGCTAAATGGGACACGGTGTGCGTTTTTGTGTGTGTGTTCATGCGTATGTTTGTTTATTGAGGGCTGTTTAAGGGGCTGGGGGTGTGTTAGGCAGAGGTTAGAAGCAGCTGAGGTAGTTTTGCTATTGGAGGCTGTTATTTGCCTGATTATATGTTGTTTCTGCCTCTAAGTATTCACTCAAACTAGAGCTGCTGCTTTTGTTTTTTTTTTGTTTTTTTTTTACATAAGTGGATTTAAGTGGTCGATCAGTTGTTTATCTCTCTCTCCTCTCTTTCCACCCAGTCGAACTGAGATGCCCGACACTCCGTTGGATCTTCTGCAGCTACCGGAGAGCATAAGAGCGGAGAGACTTCGAGTCAGCTCGTCCCCCACCGACGGCTCCCCGCAGGCCCGAGGTACTGCACGTTACTTGTCATGCCAGTCAATACCAGTTCCCTTCCAAAGTATTCACACTTTTGAGCTTTTTAGCTATTTTTCACGTTAAAGTCACAAATGTGAAGGAGTTTTAATGGAATTTTATGTAATAGAGAAGCAAAAAATAGTACAAATTTGTGACATGGGCAGGAAATAAGTCTGAATTTGTGTTCAGCCTCCGTCTTATACCACTAAAAATCAAGTCCAGAATCCAGGAATTGCTAAAATCTGATGCCACACCTTGTTTGTTAACATAATGCGAAGAAGAAAATTGTCTTCTTCAGAGCATGTGCATAGTGCTATTTTATAGGTCATTTTATTTATTTATTTAAGGTAATTTTATTTATATGGCACATTTTCAGCAACAAAGCATTTCAAAGACAAGATAAGTAATCAGTTAACTATCTTATCTTCAGTTGTTAATAAAAATGCTGTCAAACATTTGACTTTGCAATTTAGCATTTTTTAAATGGGGCCTCTGTCTCTTTAAGAAGTTTCCCGCTCTTTCTGACACGCCGCCTTCGGCATGATAACGTTTCTCAATCTTTGGCAACATCGTCAGCAGCGTTGTACTCAAAAGCAGTTTGAACGACGAGCTCAACACTTTAATAAGCAAGGAACACTTGGCACATGGAAGTGGCAGTGTCATGATGTGGGGGGATCTATTTCTTCAGCAGGGACAGGAATGATTTTGGACATAGCTGATGGAGGCTTCAACCCACTTGACTCTGTGGTGAAGGTTCGTTTCCAGCAGGACAATGATCCCAAAGCCAAACACAAAAGTACAGTTTAGATGAAAGTGGATTCATTTGTCAGGAGAAACCAGATAAAGTCCAAACCTAAATCTGACTGAATCTGTGGCAGGATTTGATTCCCCATCAAATCTGAATGAGCTTGTTTTTTTTTTGCAATGAACAGATGAAGCAGTAATAAGAATGCAAACATATAAAAACTATGTGTCTTTTTTCTTCAGTCATTGCTGTTATGCACTACTTTACATTGGTTTGTTGCATAAAATCCTGAAAACGTTCACAAAGGATTGTGGTTGTTGCCTGTCAGATATGAGCTGTGAGTAAATTAGTGAAGAACAGTGTCTACTCTCTTCATTGAAATTTCTTTTCCTGCTCAGGTCAACCACCGGTGAAGACAGTCGGAAAGAGTGACACTGACAGCAAAGGTAGAGAGAAATTTGCTGCCCCTGCCGTCCAATCAGAGGAAAGGAGGAAGCGCCTGCTAAGGTCCGACCACGAGGGAGCGCCTCCTGAGAGCCGCCGTCGCCTGGAGGAACTTCGGCACACGGAGGAAGTGGTGTCAGCCTCCTCAGACCTCGCAAGCGAAAGCGAGGGCGATGAGGAGGAAGAGGCGGAGTGGGAGCAGGGGGGCGACAGCGACAGACTGAAGCAGGAAGACAGCGGGGGAGGGGGCAAACAGGGCAGAGGAGGGGACGCCCCGACGGGAGGGGACAGGGCGGGCCGGGTGCACAATGGCCGGGCCGTCATCCAGCAGCTGAAAAGCGTGGTGGCTCCGTCCACTCTGCCGCAAAGTCCCACCATCAAGACTGAACACGAAGTCCTGTCCACCGGAGGGCGCTGGGGGTCCCACTCGCACGCCTCACAGCCCCAGCCGACGCACGCGCACACACCGTCCAGCAGCCTAAACGGCGACAGCCCCACCACCCCAATCCCAGACTCCTCGTCCAGCAGCGAGGCGCCACCGAAGGGCCTGTTCACCCCTCCGTCTCCCGCCCTGTCCCCTGCCATGTCCGTGTCCTCCCCACAGCCCCGCGAGGACAGGGTCGTCTCCGGGTTAGTGAGCCGCGGCGCCGCGGGCGGCGGAACCGGAAACGGCCCCGACTTCGAGCTGCTCCAAAGACTGGCGGGCGGCGCGGCGGGACGGGTCCTCTTCCACCCCCTCGCCCTCGGCCCGCAGGGCCCTCAGAGTCTCTACGCCCCCAGCACCATCCGCTACGCTCCACCGGAGCTGCCTCCCTCCCACCACCACGGTGGAGGCCACGGCGACAGCCTGCAGCTACGCTCGGACCACCACAAGGGACCCCCGCCGACCTTCTTCCCGCACTTGCAGCGGCTGGCCGGGCTGCCACCCTTCAGCGGTTTCTCGCCGTCTGACAGCCCTTTCTCCTCCGGCCTGCCTTTCTGTATGAACGGACTGAGGGGGGCCGCGGGCACGGAGGAAGACTGAACCTCACCGGGGGAGAAGGAGAGAGGAGAAAATCAAAAATGAAGTGACATGACAGACCGAGAGGCACAGCAAAAGGGCATGAAAGACAGAAATGGCCTCTAAGGACGCTACTAATTGGACAATGAGCTGAGTTACTCCAGTCTTGGAAGAATGCGATACAAAAATCCACGGTGAACCAGTGACAGCAGCTCTCAGAGAAAACCGAACACGGACACTTTTGATCGGCTGTCCCTGAAGACGTCTCATCTCCGCAACAGTACAGAACTCTGCTCAGTCCTCCTCAAGACGACCGCGTTGCTTTCTGTGTCTCTTCCACTTGGAGAAGCCATACTGTACATAGCTACGAACGAAACCACGAAAACCCTCAGCTTACATCCATGTCACTTTTACTCCAGTTAAACCAGTAGGAGGAGGACTCTCGCCAGTGGGGGGATGAAAAGAGACATTTGGAGTCAAATGTTTTTATCATTGCAGTATTATAAAAGTATCTCTTCCACTGGGTTTCCCTTAATATAGATAGAGGTGACCTTTTGATGTTTTATATCGGATCTCTGAAGGATATTACAGGAGTGTTCATCAGTCAGCCATACTTAAAGCACAGTGTTGGGACAGAGCCGTGAGTCACGCGGTCCCAGACATTCCAGTATATAAAGAGTGGAAAATTGCATCACAGACAGTTGTTGTTTGAATATAAGATGGTAATTTGTTTGACTAAGTGTTAGTCATAGTATATTCTTTATGGAGATGGGGTTGTGTTTGTGTATGAAAGCCATACTGTTTTTTTCTTTTCTTTTCTTATCTTTTTTTTTTACATTAATTAATTGATGTAGAATCTTTGTTTCCAGAGAAATTAACATAGTTTTATTGTTTGTTTTTTTTTGTTTGTTTGTTTGTTTTTTTCTGGGAAGTAGGTGGACGTGGTGACGTGGTGCAGGACAGGAATGTTTTTGTCACCTGGACCTCTTTGTGTTTTTTATGAGCACTTACTGAAATTTGTTCCGGTGTGAACTCAATGCACTTGGTGACTCGGATGTTTGATCCTGTTAAAACAGAAAAACAACAGAAGTGGTCGTTAATAATATAGACTGACCGCAGAGCACTGAGAGGGGAGGGGCGGCGGCGGTATTTGTGTTAAAAAAAAAATTATTAAGAAAAAGAACAAAAAAAAAAAAGGACAGGTCGATAAATAGACCCTTGTGGTCATTAAAATATGACCATTTGGGGTCGATAAAATAAAGCTGTCAACTCGGTGTAGGGTTTTAAATTAAAATAGAGAAACGGGGCTCTCGACGTTAATTAGCATCTCGGGTAAAGATGTGCATGTGAAGTCGTCTTTTATTGCAGCAGCGTAATGCCACAATAAATACCTACTTTTAATTTGAATGCTAATATTCAGAGAGTATTAAAAGCAAAACGCTTGACGTAAAGAAGTAGTCGTTTACCATAATTAGTGATCGCTTGAAATAAATGCAAGAAAAGCAGCAAACAAAAATGTTTTCTCCCCTTTTTGAAATTTATAAGATCACCAAGTGACTGCTGGGTTTGGTGCACTCAATACAATTATGCTCTTGTTGCTGCACACTGCTGGTCAGCTGTCTGAAAGTGCCGCTGCTACACTTTACTCACCATGACAGGGATGACAAATTCAGCTGGTCATAATTATTCATAAAGTAAGAAAAGATCGCTCAGATGGAATGCCGAGAAAGTTGCAGTATAAGATATAGTAATGCGCATGAGAATATAAGTGGAGAAAGATGGACAATCATCATTCTGTATGAACGAAACAATCGTCACTCATGACTAATATTAAAGCAAATCTACTGAAATTGGAGTCACAAAAAGGTTGAATAAATGCTTCATAGTGAGAAAAAATGGTTAAATATTCTGTGCAGCGAGCACATAAAAACTAACACTAAATGTTTATTCTTTCAATTTGCTTTAGTTTACGTATCAAAATTGGAGTACAAAAATACATTTTGTGGATACCATGGCTAGAATTTAAATATCAGTGGATTGCATAAAATTAAAGGGGTTAGGCATAATTGTTGCTTTTCTGTTTTATATAAAAGCTCTGAAATTAATCAGTGTTTTATGTATTCTCATGCCGGCCCGCATGTCCAAGGGATTTATGTAAATTATGACGCCGTAGTGTTAGTTTTCATCTTTTTCTGGAAGGGATCTGGAGATGAATCTCCAGAGAGAAGAGCCGATCAGGTAGATGCGCTATAAAAAGACGCGTAAACGCTGGATCATCAAGATAGAAAAAGAAAGTTTGAAAAAGAAAAAGGTGGTTCAGAATTACATACTGGCCCATTCTGACTAAGTCGTTTGAAGTCATAATCTATAGTCTATTCCTAGGGCATACATACAATGCAACATTGAGACCCAATTTCTCTTTGCTACTTCCTAAAAGGGAAAAGACAGGAGAAAGAAACTTTCCCATAGTCAGAGCCAGGATTAAAAGGTTTACCTGAAGCAAAAGTCACTAAGCTCACCTTGCCACCATGTACAGTTAGCAGGATGCTAAACGGGGAGAAATATATTTCCAAAGTTTTTCAGTTTTGCAATGAAAGATGAATTCGTTTTGAGCCTTTTTGCACATCTTTATCAAGGATGCCAATAAATGTCGTGGGTGCAAAACAAAAAAAATGTTTGCTTTCTACTAATTGAAATGCTTTTCAAGGTCGAGAAGAAGGCATTTTCTGCTTTTCAATTTGTGCTCGTACCAGACGAGGCACTAGAGATCGAAGGGTACGTCATTTGAAAACATTGAAATCCTAAAGTTTGACATTTTTCACAAAAAAATCTCTGCAATGACGCATCCAGTACTTAATGCATTAAGTAGTCCATAAATTATATATATATAAAAAAAAAAGATATGAACTAAAAATTGTTTCTTAGCACTTTGGAATGAGGTCTTTTGCACCTAAAACACAGGGGGGGAATGTCAAAAGTTTATAATCTTGGGGGCTTTATTTTTTTTGTTTTTTTGCCTTCACAATGAGATTATAGTTTAGTTTCTGCTGAGGATTTAGTTCACACACAAACCTGATGTTGGGGAGGGAGAGACCGTTCAACCTGCTGTGTGCAATACGCGCATATGTTGTAGCCGTCACAAATGCCGAGTGTGGGAGCGCACTTGTTCTCGGATGTTTACCGGTGTAAAACTGCGAGTGTGGATGCGGTTCTGAGTGTGTGTGTGTTTGTTTGCGTGCCTGTCTGCGTGTGTGTGTGTCTTTTTGTTTTGGTCTTTTGTTCTCGTTGTTGCCAAATTTAAGAAGAAAAAAAAAAAAGAAAGAAAAAAAAAAAGCTAACCCCTATGCCCATCACTGTGAATCTAACATTATCCTTCTCACATGTTTGTGAATATGTCAGCCGCCACCCATCGACGAAAATGAACAAATGTAAAGAGCGAAAAAATAAATAAAAAATGATGCAGATGACGATAACAATAAAATATTCCAGTAGAGGAGCACAAGTATAGATTTTGTTGTATTTTCTTCCACTCTTGCGCATATTTCAACCTAATTAGAGTGTGAAATATATTAAAGCCTGGCTGACACTTTAAAGATAAGCATGCTTGTTCCTCATTCATATTTGCATTTTGCAAATTTGTCATTTTTCAACACACATCTTCATGAAGTATTTAACAGAATACACGATGCTGCTCTTAAGCACATTTTCTCTCCTTTGAAGTGTTTATTTTCTGTCAGTTTTTTTTACATTTTATGTTACATCCTTGACCATATTATATTTTCATTTGATATTGGCAGGGACACAAAAACACATGATGCACATTTTCTAACCATGCAGAGCAGGGAAAGTTTTTCCATGGTTTTTAAATTGTTCATTTTTTTTTTACTATTACAAATCAAAAATAAATTGGTGTGCACTGGGATTCGCAATGTTTTCACTATATTTCTGTAGAATAACCACTCGCAAAATTACAGCTGCAAGTATTTTTAGGGTGATTTTCTTTTTGCTTCAGCATCTTCAGACTTTTTTGTTAAACATTGCTTCTTCCTCTTACAGCAGTTCAAGCTTCGGTCATTTATGAAGTTTGGTTTCCAATAATTCTTATTTTGATTCAGGTCTAAGACGTCCTGTTTCTGCTAAAGAAGAACATCCCTAAAGCATGATGCTGCCATCTTTTATAACTTAGTAAAGTTTACCAATTTAAATTCAGACCAGAAAGTTTCATTTTAGCCCCTTGGTTCACCTGCTTGCTGCATCTCCGACACAACTTGTGGGAAACTGATGATGTTGGCTTTCAAGTCACCGAAAAGCAACAATCAGTTGTTACTTTGCAACACGAATCATCAGAGTAAAGTTTCTCATAAAGGCCTTCACAGAACAGCAGTTTTTATAATAATGACACACTGACTATTTACTAATTAACTGACTTCTGAAGGTGATTAGATTTTCTTTTAAGGAGTCAGAGTAAAGGAGGGTTGAACATGAATCCCCATCAAACTTTTCTCAGTGCTATTTGTAAAAAGCCATGCGTCATTTTCCTGACATTTCCAGTAATGCTTGATAAAATCCTCTGTGAGGTTTTTAGTTATTTAACAAAATGTGAGAAAGCACAAAACGCTAATAACAAATGCAAATAAACAAGAGGGCGGGGAAAGAAACGTATATACGAAGAATATTTGTGTTACTGAATATGCATGACCGCGTATTATCAAAAGACAAAAGTGGACAATCTTTTTATTTCCCTAAAGTGGACAAAACAATATAAATCCTTAATAAAAGGGCAGCATGTGGAGCAGGTGGGAGCAAACCCCCCCCGTCCCCCGGCAGGGCATCACCCGAGCGCTCCGGATTCAGGAAACACTCGGCCATAAATTGGTTTGAAATGAACACAAAGGCGTCTCACTTATGAGAAACTATATATGCAGGCACGCGTCGCAATGTATGCATGCGTGCGCGTGCGGCTGCGCGCACACTCTGCCTGCGCCGTGCTGAATGCGTATGTGTGTGTTGTCTGAAGCAGCCCCAGGGAGGGGCTCTGACATTGAAGACGGGTTAAATCCTGTTTTACATTCAAGTGGCAGGCCCTAGTTCATTAGAGTGAGGATCATTCCTCCTCAAGACCAAAGGAAGCGCATACTAAACAAGAGCAGTTGTTGGGGAGAAAATGCCATTGTACGTGCAGAAGTGTATGCACTGTGTGTGTGTGTGGGTGTGTGTGTGTGCGTGTAGGGTTGCAAAACAACTTTTCCTCTTTGTCTTATAGCGCCTTTAGAAATTGAGGAAAAGGTGTGGTTTGTGCGACTGAAGCCGCTGCGTGTTGTTTGCGTGCGTGCACACGCCGGCGTAAGTTGTGACAGCCTCTCCTCCCCCTCCGACCCCCCTGCCCCCGACTCGTCTTCAGCTCAGGCTGTCATTGAGTCACCCGTACGCCCTCTCTGTCACTAACTTTGATGGCTTATCTTACCCCCTGAATTAGAGTCGTGCTCCCGGGGGAAATACCTCAGCACATGTAAATGCATTTGAAAAAGTAAAAATATGAGAGGGAATAATAAAGTGAGGCATTGCGGGGAGTTTTTTGCCTTGCATGGGAGTTACATTCCTTGTCCTTCATTCTTTCTCTCTCTCTCTATACATATATATTTATATTACTCGTAAGATTTTCATCTTTGTCACCGTTTCCCCCAACCAGCCTCTCCTCACACGGGTTTAAACTTCACTCCATCTAAAGCCAGATCCTTTGATCCGTGTGTATGATATTTAACACCTGAGAGCAGATGAGCCGGCTGCTTTTTTGAAAAAAAGCAAAGGTGATGAACCCAACTTTTCAGGGCTGAGGGGGCCGTCGATGTGAAATTGCGGGTTTTGGAAATTGCATGAGGCCGGGACTCGTGGCCGGCTGTGTTTGGCTGTTCAGGGTCTCGGATAGATGGTGTTTGTCAGTGAGGCCGCGTCTCCTGCCTCTGGGCACCCTGCCCTTTAGACGCGCCAGGCCTCAGGAGCCTCCTGCATGCCAAACAGACCTGTGCAGTCAGATGCAGCCGCAGAAGGGAGAGGAGGAGGAGGAAGAGGAAGAGGAAGAGGAGGGGTGGCGGACGATCGGACGTGAGGAGAGACAAGTCCAGGGCGAAAAGGGTACGGAGGAGAGATCTGAGGAGGAGCGGCCGGCAGAGGAGTCGAGGCGGTGGTCATCCCACAGCAGAGCCTTCAAGGCGGACCTCGAATGTGAAACCCAGCAACACTGAAAACACTTAGCAGAGGAAGGAATAGGTGAGAGGAAGACAGGGCGCCTGTGGGGTGAGTCTAAACAGCAACGCTGTGTGTCGATGGCTGGGAGATTTCACAAACCTTTGCCCTAACCCAGTCAGAGATATTTATCACAGTCAAAGCCCACCCTGCCCAACTCCCAGGACTCTCCCACACACACAGCCACACGCTGCTCATTTTGTCTCATATACATGCGTGCAGATGAGGAGCTCGTTATAAGAATTATGCATGTACAGAAAACACAGTTTGTACATCTTTTGACTCCCACTGCAGCAGGAGCATCTACTGACTCTGCATTTACCCATTATCTCCAGCCTCATTTGTGAAACAAAAAAAAAAGAGGAAAAAAAAAAAAACACGACAACCCCTTATGTTGCATTGATTTTGAGCAGCGTGGGCAATTCGATATGTTTTATTTCTCGTGCTTTAAAGAACTTTTCAAAACAGCGTTTCTCGAGACGTTTACGTGTCTTTGGCATCAGCTCATTTTCAGTGATTGCTAACAAAATAGAAATATTACGAAGACACTATTTCTGCTGATTAATAAATCAGGATATTCCAACATTTATTCCCACTTAAAATGGTGTAAATTACGCAATCACATCATGTGGCATCAGATTAGACACACATGATGAGATGATTGTTATGGATTTTTTTTAGGTTTGGCAGGAATCACTAGTAGTGTTGTAATTGTAACAATAATTCCCCATTGTACTGTTTTCTTTTAGGGGGAGTTTCTCTTCCAAATAAAAATAATAATAACACATGTACCTATCTGAACATGGTGGCGGCAGGATCATGCTTTGGACTTTGTGTGCTTTTTAGGAGTTTGATTTAGATTCACTGTGGACAACTAAACAGAAAAAGCAATTAAATCGAGAGAGAAAAAAGAAAGAAAAGCCGGAAATTTTAGCAGCAATCTCCAACTGGCTGTGAGACAGGGGTTTTCAAACAGCCCTTAATGCCTTGGGAAATACCTTTTTATTTTTTATTTTTAAGGATGAGAAAAGCAGTTACCTGAATAAACAGAAGATGAAATGACTGAATGCTGGAGGCTCTCAGAGAGGCTTAGAGGAGTCTGCTGGTGGAGTTAATGGCTGGATTAGGCTGGTGCTGGGGAGGAGGGCCACGCTAATGCATTCACTCCGCTTCCCTGCAGCAAAATGTGAGTGCAGTGATCAAGAAGGTTAATTAAATAATTATACTAATTAAATATAAAGCGGTATAATTGTTCTGATAATAGACTAATCTGCCATCAGTTTTGTCAGCCAGGTTTCTGGATTGTAAAAAAAAAGAAAACATATCAAAAGTCTAATCCCAAAAAATATTTAGTCTATTCTTTAATATTTCAGTTGTGATTCTATGAATTTTTAACAGAATACGTCACTGTAATTTATTTGGAACGTTTTCGTATTTGACAACGTAGCGGCTAAAGCTAGCTATGTCTTTAGCTATCTCTATTCATAATTTCTGCTCGTCTTTAACTCCACCGACTGGAGCAACAGTGCAAACTTTAAAGCATTCGTGACACCTGTTCTTATCTCAGCAAACACAGGCAGTTTTTACACTCTTCTACTCAGGACCTAACTCGTTAGACACTTCAAGTGAAACCAACGTTTACTGTAGCTAACGCTAAGCTAACAGCGATTCAGCCAAATTTTCTACTTGTGAAAAGTTATTTTTACTGCTTTGAGTGGAGAATATAGCGTGGACTGGTATAAAGCTTTAAACCAATCTTTTTTTTACAGCAGCTGTACAAATTATTTCATAGTATTTATTATGAGCACATTAGCTAACGTAGCTTAAAGCCACGTTAGCTAATGTAGCTTAAAGTCACTTTAGCTAATGTAGCTTAATGCCACGTTAGCTAAATGTAGTTTAATGCTACATTAGCTAATGTAGTTTAATGCTACATTAGCTAATGTAGCTTTTGCTAATGCTACATTAGCTAAAATAAAAAAGGAAGGAGGATATGTTGGGGTCAAGAGAAGAGAATAAAAAGCCTAGGCTGGACATGCTAACATCAGGGTTTATATTAGACAAGATAGATGAAAAATAAGGTTTACAAAATGTTGAGATCCGCTAAAATGTTGGTTTTGATCACCTAAGAAATCAACCATCATTCAAAAGAAGAGCTTATACCTCAAATGTGAATATCCCACTGGGGATTTATTATCAGGAAAAAAAAAATCAAACAATGATGCTGGGTCTCAACAATAAAACCAGTTTCCTCTGGTTTTATTGTTGTGCACACTGTGGTGCGCAAAAGTAAACAATAGTAAACCCCCGTTTTCCACAAACAAATGCAATATAATTACCAACATGAACTCCTTGCATCCATTAAAACTGAACTTATAGAAAACCTGAAAACAGAAGTTTTTGGATATAGTTTGGTACTGTACATGATTTTAACCGAAAACATAAACACAGAACGAACTGTGAAAAATATCTGGTTTCCAAACAGTTTTAAGGAAGTACAGTGACAAAAGACAAAGCTTGACAAAAGTGCTGCTGCAGTGGTAAAATAGTAATAAAAACCTGAGCCCTCAGTGTCATTTTCTCTGATTAAAAAAAAAAACTTTTGAGACAGAGCAACTGTTATCCCGTAATTTTGAAGACTTAAAGTGAAGGGTCAGCCTTGATCCTACCGATCAGGTTGATAAGACAAACAGTCTCCCAAGAAGAGAGGAGACTGACACTGACTACAGTGGCACAAAAAGACAATCATAAGCATCAAATAAAAAAAGTTTAAAAAAATCAACAAAAAAAAATACCAGATGAACATTTTTAGATGAACTAAAGACATTTTTAGAAAAAACATGTTTATTCAGCAAATAAACGGATTTTTCTCAATTTTCAGCATCTTTAAACTGTTTAAAAACCTGAATAATTTTTTCTAACAATAAAAAATGACAGGTTTGCATTTTTTTTTAAAGCTCACAAGCTGCACATGGACACATATCCATTTTGCACAAACATTCAAATAACAGAAACCCTGAATCACAGCATCAAAAAAAAAAAAACAACACACACATACACACACTATTGGAAGATCGCTATTTGTTTTGGCCCTTGCCGCCACTGTCCTCACTGTCCTGGGAGCCTCTGTGACCTCGCTGCTCCTGCCTCTCGCGGCACTCCCGGCACTCTCCCTTGTCCTCCTCCTCGTCGTCGTCGTGGATGATCTCCACCTCCAGGCGGCCGATGTACAGCGATACGGCGCAGAGCCAGAAGAGGGCGACGCTGCCCACCACGGTGCCCTGGAGCAGCAGAGCTGGCACCGACAGCAGCATCAGCCTCCGCAGGGCGAAGAGGCTGCCAACGTAGGAGGCGCCGCCAAACGACACGCAGACGCCTCCCAGGATGAAGAAAGCTGCGTGGAAACACATCGGCATGCTGTTACTGGACTCGGTCAGGGAGTGTCTGCAACGGTTTTGTTTTTGAAACCTGAGTGAACCCGATGATGAAGAATCAAAAACAGTTGAATGATTTAAAAAAGAAAAAGATCTGCGAGTAATACTGAATCCCAGAAATGCACATCAGTGATTAATACTGAAAACCACAAGGCCTTGACTCCGTTTCACTACTGATGATTTTTGTCAGAAATCCTTGAGAAATGATATAAAGACCGAAAACTCCAGCAAATATCTGACACAATGTTTCATCTGAACACCATTGATTTTACAGCAGAGAGAGAAAAGCTGCTTTTTTTCCCCTCATTAACAACAATTTTCAAAGGGGATTATTTATTTTTAATAAACCACAGCCCAGTTAGATCTATTGGTTTTGAAGAATTTAATACTGCAGCAACCTTCCGTTTCTACAAACATGATTTAGATAGAGACTGCGTAAAGCAGTAGATAGAAATTAATGGCAAGTAAATCATTTATGCCATGTGTTTTAACTTAAGACAAAGTACACTATTACTGCCACTCCTGGAAAAGACATGAAGGTTTCCACACAATCTGGAAAAGTCAACGATTTGATCCAGGTCTGGATGAATGCATTTAAAGCCTTCTCGTCGTCTAAATACGGGTTCTTTAGGTCCTTTCTTCTCTATCTTACTTTCTTTCCTTGATTTCTTTCTGCTTTGTTTCCTTCTGTCCTTCTTTGTGTCCTTCCTACCTTTCCTTGCCCTTCACTTCTCCAAACAGTTATCACCTTACATTCACATTTTATACAGAATACTTTCATGAAATTCAAACAAAAGCACCACACAGCAAAGCTCCCACCAGAGCTTGTGATGCGATTTCATATCAGAAGCACTTTGCCGCCTTCTGGTGGTCACAGTTATACCTGATTTAGGTCATTTAGAGGGTTAGATACGTCACCTTTGGCTATATGTATGTTTTACAGGCCTTTTTTTTTGACAAATTTGTTGGTCTTTCAAAAACACTTTGTCAAGTTTGTTTTTGGGACAGTGAGCAGCATCGGGACAAAACGCCTCCAAACAACGTTAGCTTTGCATTTTCCTCTAATTGGGGTTGCAAAGTTTCTTCTCTGAATGTCCTCCTGTTATGGGAGCTTAACGCCTCCAGCACCAGCTCACCGTTTGGACCGTCAGCCATGATGGTTCAGTTTCTGCAGGGGGGGGGCGGAAACAGGCTTTTCTTTTCCTTCTCGTTCTCTTTACTACTCCCTCGATACTCTACGATTTAAGCTTGAGTAAACTCGTACCATATCCTGCTTCCCGTCCCACTTCGCTCTGGACAAAAGCAATGACTCCGATCCCCGTCGCCAGCAAGCCGTTCCTGAACCACGACAGGAACCCTGCGAAACCATGAAGAGACGTTACAGACCGGCAGCCCGTCACACAGGCTGCCGTTGTTTTCACACACCGAGCAGGGCTGGCTGTTCTGAGACCACAATTTAAACGAGTTTTTGAAAAGCTCAAGAACATTGAAGTTTTGCACAGAGAGTTCCTACACACACAAATTTTAGATTTGTAATTTCTTTTTATTTTACAGATTTAAATTTAATCACCTGTAGGTTCAATAACTCTGATCAGTCCAGTCTAGTTGTGGGGTTGTTGTTGTTGTTATTAGTATTTTTTGGCTAGGTTAATAAGCCCTAGATTAATGCATAACACAGAATTATTCAACAATAAATGGATTGAAATGTTCATGGGTCTAGATGTCAAATAACAGAAATTGTCCCATTTGTTTTAACTAGTGTCTATTTATGGGTTCTTTCACTTAGTAGCTCCAAAACTACTCAATTTATATTATTGTTTTTGAAACTATTTTATTGTTCAGTCCTAGTATTTCTATCTAAATATTTTTTCTTCATTTGCTAATAAATGTGGTTACCTAAAAAAATACTGAATTTTATGTTTTTGGGGGTGTTTTTTTTAGAACCAAAGCAGTCAATGTTCTTTGTCAAACTCGTGGAAAATAAAAGGCAAAGGGTCCACATTCATTAGATATTAATGCATTCTTTGGAAAAATTCAGATTTTTATAATCAAACAGAAAACAGAATAAAGACTGGAAGCTTCTTTTTCCTCCCCGCAACTTATTCAGCTCTTCCTGAGCTTGTCAGACTGCGTAGAAACACGACGCATGCGAACCCGGACAGCCAGTTCCACGTCACGTTAAGGCGAATTTCTGACTGAACTATAGACGCTTTGCGACCAACGTAAGAGATGGATAAAGTCTCTTAAGAAAAAGACTCAGATCTTACCGATCTGAGTTTCCAAATAAATGGAAAGAGACACAGTCACAATCAAAAAAGCGAGATAGAAATACATATGTTGAAAGAGTCTGAGGATTGCTGAAGTGACATACATTTCCACGAGAATCGCTATCCTTGCAAAACCAAACACTCAATAAAATTACTGAGCCTCAACACACTTACATTTGCACACAACTCTACTTTTGACAATCTGTGACTTATTTCTCTATATCTAAAACTCACAAGATAAGAGTTATCTGTTACTAGATTTATGACAAGTTTGGGATTGGGAAGCCAAAAGGTTTTAATGTGTCACAAATGCACATAAAAACACAAGCAGATGACATAAACCCTACAGCCAGAAAAGAAATCATGAATAAGTTCTTCATGATTCAACTAATCATGGTATTAAAATATGGTTTGAATGTTTTAAATACACTCAACAGATCAGATGATGTCATTTTCATTGGCACTTAATTTATGTTTTAATGGTGCGTCTGAAACCCTCTGGACACATTTAGGAATAATCATACGACATAAACTGCAAGGAATTCTAAAAACGAGATTCGTAGACACAAGTTTTAATGTCTTGTGAAATTTCCAGAATTGTTATCTTGTTTCAAATTAAACACACACTCCCGCGAACGTTGGATAAATGACAAAAGACGCAAAGAAACCAAGAGATCAGATGCTAGTGTGACTCCTGTTGGCTAATAAACACTCTCCATATCATTTCAACAGTATTGGAGTCAGCAGTTTTAAGTCTTGTGCATTTTGCAAAACTGTTTTGTTTAAACACCCAAAGGTGTTTTAAACGTCTGAGCAAAGCTGCCATCCTGAGACAGAGGGGAAATGCACAGACGCACCGAAGGCTTTCTGGTCAGACAAGTTGGACACAATGACGAGATGTACGTTTACAGGAGTCAAGGTGAGGCTTTCAAATAGAGGAGAACGTTTTCAACTATCAGGCACGGTGGTGGCGGCATCATGCTGAAGGTACATTTGGCCTCAGGTGGCAGTTTTCCCATTTCACTGAAGTGGGTGAAGTAACGAGTCAGTTTCACCTAACCTAAAAGCTATAACCTGAAAAACGCTCCACAGATACATCTATTTTTGTCTGCTTCTGCAAAAACTCAAGTCCTGCAACAGCGTGTGGGTGTAGAATGAGATACCTGTCTCATGTGACTTCCTTAGCATCTGCAGAACACAAGAAAACACATCGACACACTTGAAGTTTATCTTCAGAAGCAAAAACAAATCTTAAGCACAAGATTTAAAGCTCGGCATTTCTCCTTCTGAATTTAAATCCTACCAAAGCGTCCGCCTTGTCGAGGTCTGTGAGGTGGTACTGCTGCAGCGGCTGCTCCGGACCCCGCTGGCTTTTGCCCCACGGCCCCTTCTCGCCGACCCGCTGCCGCGCCGAGCCGTGCAGCCTCCGCAGCGGGGCTCCGCCGCGGCCCGGCCGGCCCAGGAAGTAGCTGGCGGCCCGCGGCAGCTGCCTTCTCACGAAGAGCGTCAGGAAAGCCATCACGTCACCAGAACCGACTGGCTTGAAAACAAACTAACATGTAGGAAAGGAGGAGAAGCACAACACGACCTCTGCATGCCCTTTGAACTGTCACGTGCTCGCACTCAACCCCGGAAGCGCTTCTTGGTAAAGCGTGGTGAGGAATCACCACAGCGCCATCTGCTGGCATGTCAGAGGAAAAACTTAGATGTGTCACATGGAGGTCGAATTTAAGCACTATTTTTTCCCAAAAATACTTCAAATTAATATTTGTACCTCAACTTGAGCTGATGTTTATCTTCTTGGTCTCAGAATTGTGGGAAATCGATGTCTGCACAAATTGCAACAACATGGTAAAGCCACACGAGGGCGCCAGAGTACAGGATAATGAAACATCATAGCCTAGCAAGGGTCTCAGCCTGTCAGCCGCCATAGTCCTAACCCCTGATCTAATCAAATGTAACCATCTATTTATATCTACCTCCACATTTTCAGCTCCACTGTGACGTCCAACATTATTTATATGTAGTGTCACATTTATGTTACTTGGATGTTAGCATGAGGCCTTTTTGCAGCCCAGATCACACAGAGGAAAACATTCATAGTTTGTAATGAACTCAAAGGGACAAACTTCCCTTTTCCAATTTGCATACTGCGATTTATTTCATTAATAGTGTGAGCAGGAATTGTGGCCCTCCACATGCCTTTAAAACAAGTCACAAATGAACTAATCATCCAAGAATATCGCTCTGTTTTATAGCAAAATAACGTCATAAACTGCAGAAACATTCACTGCCATTAAGCTATTAATAAAAACAGAAGTGGTGAAACTGACCAGTCAAAATATAATCTGTTATACATTCATTTTTAATGGATAGATGATAAATAGCAATTTCCTCTTTGCATAAAGTGAAATGATCAAAATTGTAAACACTTTATAAGTACTTGGTTGTTATCTGACATTAGTAATTTCATTTACTTGCAAAAAATGTCTAGCTATAATAACTTTTAAAAGAATGCATTTTTTGCTGTAAATATGCCACAGATATTATATAAAATGAGTGATTTTTTTGTATATCTCCCTACTTACTCGAGTTAATGTTTAATTAAGTGAGTTACAAATTGAACCCAATGAACCTAACTTATAAATAAATCAAATTTACCATAGTATCACTTACGCCCAGGGATAAATGATACTTAACCCTTACATCTGCTATGTATTTAATGTCACACTTTATACACTGATATGCTGCTGTAAATTCAAGAATATTTAACAACTCATTAAAGATTTTCAGAACATTAATGTATACATACATAGAAACTTAATTCAGGTCATGAAGAAGCTTCTCTGAGTAGTGTTGTTTTATTTAAGATTTCAAAAATACGCATGAAATACTGTTATTTTTCACATGACATGTGTGGTGACCCCTAGTTCTCCAATAAGGTTCCTCTTTTCCACTTATCTCAAAAAGTTCCTTAAATTTCGCATACATTTCCACACTCTGTGAAATTGTGCCTTTGTGTGTATTTGTGTGTGTATTTGCAGAAGGATCAGTGCGCCGACATGCACTCGCCGAGGATGAGCGAGCAGCCTCTTCCGGACCGTCTTTTGTCTTCTCGGATCCGCTGGGACTCAGAAACACTCCACCTATCATCACATCAGATTGTTTCAGGGTGAGGAGCAAAGTGAGCCGCGCAGCCGGAGTTTGTATTTGTGTTCCTGTGTGCTTTTTTTTTTTTTTTTTACGATGCATGGTCTTTAAAGACAAATGTTTGATGTAATATTGCAGCTGACCTACTGTCCACTCTCACGCTACAGTTCCCAACACAATGGGAGAATGTAAGTGTACGCCCATACTTAGGAAAAAAAAACTGATTCACACAGGGTAACGCTTAGAATGGTTTTCTCTGGAACAGCTAGACTTGAAGTTGAAACTAGACATTTTAAAGAGAAACATAACCTTCTTTATTCAATAAAGGCCACTCAGAATCCATAAAAAGATTTTCTCTTCTTTGCTGCAGTATAAAAAAATAGTAATTTCATTAAAATCCAACATGGCATAATTTGCTAATCCTATTTGACCTAAAAGAAAAAAAAGTTCGCTCTGATTTGAAATCAAAAGTTATGTGTTGCTAAATATCAGGTATTCAAAAGTATTTGAACAAACCCTTGACGAAATGCTAAGTTGGGTTTACAATCCATACCAACTCATTCCTGACACATGTGGTTCTGGGACAGCAGTTCACAGACCCGTGGCCCAGAACATCACTTTGATTCAATTCAGTTCAAAAATACTTTATCTCAAAGTGAAACTGGATGTTATTGTACCTCATATCACTCAAGTGTCTTGAAAGAGTCATGGACAGTTTGTTTTTATTCAGGTTGCGAGGAAAACCTGACACCAGAGGTACTGGACGTTGATGCTCCAGTAGCAGTCTTGCAACAAATCTGAAGAAGCCTCTGACTGAAGAGATTTTTGCTGTCATGACTACCTAACAGCTCAAAATCCGGGCAGTAGAGACAATATTTTATAATAACAAGTCTTGAATGACAACATCAGTCGTTGACAAGCACAGCTCATCCACCTCATTTGCTTTTGCTTTTAAATCTCTGTCTGGCCATTTGGTTAAAAAGCAGGGCAGAGCAATGTTGGAGTTGCCCAATATGATCAATGGAAGAGAGGTTTTTAACTTCCTCCTGCACTTCGATTCTGAAGCCCTCTTTACAAGAACTCTGGGATCGGTGGGGTCATAGGTCAGGCACTATTTGAGTATCGCCAATTCCTCCTGGTTATTGCAAATATGCATCACAACCACTGTCTGAAATTAAAAACATAACAGCAAAAATCCTTCCAGCTACTCAACTTCCTCTTTGTATGACAGAAGTCATACAAAAAGAACAAATCAGAATTAAGAGAGCAACGCCAACATGCGTGAGGGGCATGATTCCAGAATGGACCGATGGAAACACAGTGGCTCATTTTAAATTAAGCCTGATCAAGATAAGACCAGTGTTCTGGCTACAGATACGCTGCCACTTGATTTTGCACCGGATCATAGGAAAATCTGAAATTCTGTAACTTTCGTTCCTTGAAAAGGGCACAAATCTTTTAGATTCATCCGGCGAGATGTTTTCGGCTTTTATGTTTTCCACACACTCAGTGCTGTGGAAAACCATGCAAAGCATATGCATGGTCAGCATATGTTTTCAGGATGCGTCATCCAGTTCGATGTCATTTTCCTGAGCGCGCCGTCTCATTAGTATCTCTGTTGTCAGGTTTTCCTCACTATCTAAAAACAAACTGTCCACGACACCCGAGTGCTTCCATCTATTTTTGAAGTGGGGGCCTTCTGAGCTGACCTTCATCATCTGCGCACCAAGCATGATGATTTTTCGGTTTTGCCAATTGCCACGACTAGAAGACGAAGCTCAAAGTTGCCCGGATTAATAAACAATAAGTCATCTATGTGTGTTGATTTAACTGACGTATTTTAAACACTGATTAGATAAAAGATTGGCTTTTGTTGTTTTAGCCACATTTCGATTAAACAACGTGTGCTGCTTAACACACCCAGAAAAATTAGCAAAAAATTAAAGTAAGCGAGCAAGCAGCTGCAGGAGTCTACCTTATGTTAACTCTTTGGTATCCGTGCTCGAGTCTTGTTGCATCAACAAACAGGAGGAAGTAGCAGGAGAGACAGATAGAGCGAGGGACAGAGGAGGAGATGTGTATACGTGCAGAGCTGCACTAATCTGCGATACACAGTCTGGGGGATTCCAGCCAGCTGCACAGGGAGCGCTGACCTTGGCAAAGAGCATGCAGTTTATCTGCCCCTGGAACAAACAAGTGTTAGATTCAAGTGTCGACCGGTCAGCAGATAAATGATTGACTCACATTAATGAAGCCAGAAAGATTACAGTTTAACAAGACAGCGTGTTGCTTTGCAACAAATTCCTCGTTGCACATCCTGGGAAGATGGCATTTTGAAAGCGTTTACTTTCAAACTCATTTTATTCATGTGACTTTGGGTTTCAGAAAGATTTATTGGGTTCATTGTGTAACTGTCTCTTTCTGCTGGAATGAAATCAAGACTAATTTCTGGTTGGGGCTGCGTGTGCTGTTTCAGCACGTCGGGCAGGAGAGGTGAAGAAACTCGCTTCTCTTCCTCGCAATCAAATCCGAACAATAACTGATTATCCATCTCTCACTGCTGTTGAGATGAATGCATCTTGCTAAGAGTAATAGCTGAAGGCTCGGGTTGTTTTGCTCCGACAAGACCCGGGACTTAGAAATGAACTTACTCTCTGCGCTCGTTCCTCTGCCCATAATGAAAGTTACCTTTGGCCAGCATCATGAAATGTTTCCAGTCTAACATTCCCATCATATCTTGCTTTTAAGTGTATACCCAATAAACCCAAAAGTCACACATTTAGCACTCTGCACCTTTGCAGCTCTGCTCACATTTTTTTAGTGGATCTAAATCGATTTCTGCGATGACCTCTCCAAAACACTGACAATGTTGTCCTTTGTAGCCAATTTCTAAGATTACAGTCGTTGCGCATGTGAGGAGAAATGACCTTTCTTGAAAAGAGTTGAAGTCAACTCTGTTTCTTTGTTGTCGTGGTAAACGCGAAAACCTTTTTGCATGGTTTTACCTCAAACTGAAAAGGAGACGCAAGGAGAAATCCTCTAGGATTGTTTTTGACACATTGTTGAAGCTGGCATGATTTGAGCAACAGCTGAGCCCAATAGCAGAGTCCTTTTCACAGACACACCTGGACGTGTCCGTCTGGGGTACCAGAAGCTCAAAGCAAGAGTAAAGAGCGGGATATGCCACTTCTCCACATTCTCAACTCTATGCTAAATTCACAAATGTACTTTTCTTACAAATGTGGCACCATCTGGCAGTTTTGTCCTGTGACTTTGGTCTCAAAACACCTTTTTACAAACAAAGATATGTGACATGAAGGGACTAGAAGTACATATGCATTTGTTTATGGCACATATACCACCTTACTACACTGTAGATTTTAATTAAGTTTTCATTCCGCTATACATGCAACATTTGTAACAGGTGTTACTGCAATAGTCAGAAGGCATCTTTTTCTTTTTAAATCAAGTTTATGTCAATAATTATATTGATTGAAACATTCACATCCTGGCACATCCTTTGAATTTCCTCCTACAATCATGTCAGTCAGTAAACTGAAGTCCAGTTGATCAGGTCAAAAGGCCACGAGGAAATGACTTTACTGATACATCTAATCAGGGCCAAAGGTCATATAGGAATAAATGACCAGGACAGATAAAGGGGAAAAGATGTAAGATTTAAGAGCATTTCTATATATTTACATATTAAACTTATGTATTTCCATGCTTGCATGTGTTCCTATTGTAGGACCCACAACAGAACCTAAGCTTTTATCCTAAGGTTACACTGAAATGAGAGGTGAGAGATGTGGGCTTGCTTGGTCTGTGTCATCACCCTGTGTCCCTAATCCTCCAGGGTGAGGCATTAATCCCAGGCGCTAACCCCTGGCCTGGCTGCATAGCAGCACATTACCTAATTTCCTCCAGCAAAGCAAATTTAGACGTGAACATGAAAACGGCCAGTCTACAAGCAAAGATTTATAGCCCTGAGGTCAGAGACAGTTCAGCTTTGTGGGTGGAACAATAAAATGTGGAGTTGTTTGGTTATTTAGGATAGAAGCAATTTGTATTTACTATGTAGATAATCTATTTACAGATGTTCACAAAAGAAGAAATTACACAAAATGAACAAAATAGTTAAGAAAATAACTTTCAGATGAAACAGTTTGGATTCAATGTCCTAAGGCTCTGCAAAAACACAGGCGTGGATGAAAACAAATTGTAGTGACCACTTATGGTCACTTTTTTTTTATTTTACTTTAAGATTATTGTCTATGTTATGACGATGTCAAAAATTTAAATGCAGGAAACTTATGTTGCAGATTTAAATTAAGTAATTTAAATAATAATTGTAGTTTAATTCAAAATTCAGAACTTGTTATTTTAGCTATTTAAAAGAAAAATAATTATTCCCATTTTTTCAAGCACAAATCAGTTTTGATGTTTGCTAACAATTCGTTCCCAACTATTTTCATGTTTCCTTATTTTATGTCTTAGTTTTCAAATCTGAAAAATGACTAGATATCCAACTATCACGTTATTATATAACCGTATGGGTAAAGGTTTAAAATTAGGTCCAAATAATCATTGTGTTAGTAATTCTATTTCTTACATCTAACCTGGTCTATTATATTACATATTTGGTGGCAGGAAGCAGATGGGGGGGTAAATGTCCGATCTTTGCCCGGGACCCCAGTCATGTAACCACCGCCCCTGACTTTACGGTTCATTATCTGGACTTTTATTTATTTTTTTTGTTTTTGCAACTCCAGGGACGAGTTTACGACTCAACACTGTCATTTCAGAAAACGCTCTAACGCATCATTTTCAAGTTGTCTCAATGTGTCTCTTTACTTCCTGCGTTCAATAGAGGACAACGCTCGTGCGACCGAACGTCGGCTGTAGCAGCGGGTCACGTGGTTCGTTTGCATGCAAATGGCAGGCGGGACTCGACGCAGAGAGCCGCGGTAGGAGGGGAGGGGAGGGGAGGGAGGAGAAGAGTCCGAGGAGGACGGGGGAGGGAGGCAGACAGAAACTCGGGGAGCTCCTCGACACATCGGGGGGAGCGCTGGCTGTGGCTGTCTACGGGAAGCTTGTCCGGCTCGGAGCATCTCTCCCCCCACACGCCCCCTCCTCCTGCTCCCTCCGTCTCCCGGTAACGGTTTAACGTGTCAGATTCCCGTCGCCACCTGGCCTTGTTTATAACCGCCGCAAAAAAAAAAAAGGAAAGAAACTCGGATGGGACGAACCACAGAGCCGAGCCGAGCCGAGCAGAGACACTCCCGGAAATAACATGCGTACTCTCAGCCCGTCACGTAGGCTCGCCGAGGATTTGCTTTGCCGGAGGAGGAGGGTGAGTGTAACGAGACGGTTTTATTCATCTCTTTGTTTGAAAAATGTCAAACACACTTCTTTAAAAAAAAAATAATAATAAAAAAAATAAAATATTTTAATGTTCATTTAATATTCTGTGAAATGTATTCCTGTCTTGTATGGAGCTGTTAAGTTGGTGATTACAACCAGACAAAGACGCAAAAATACATTATTTTTATGTTTGCGTAAGCGAAAATCCTTCTAAATTTCATTCGTAAACGCGTACTTTTTTTTGAAAACGACAATAGCGCCAGTTGTTTTTTACGCTGATGTTGTTTAATCAAAGTATAAGTGTTAGGCATATTTTTTATGACTAATATACAAAATAAGACTTGTACTTGTTTGCAGTGCCATTTTGTTTTTAAAGTGTTCAGATGAAATCCAAAGACATCCAAGAATGCAGGCCTTTTTGTGGCACCAGTAAACGCTCAGGGTTTCTCACTGTCAGGGCCGAATCGAGAATGTTTGGGGTTCCGAGCAGATGTCGATTTGGGCTCCCATTGAGACCACGCCCACCAGCCACCATCCCTAAACCTGTATAAGTTATTTTTCTCTCTCCTCTGCTCTCCACTTGCTGTTATTCCATTAAGAAATCCCTCATCCTTGTTTCAAGGCATAAAATAGTTTATTGCACTTTTTAATGGTGAAAATATCACATGGACATCTATTTTGACGTGCAACTGTAATAATTTGCTTACTTCCTGTGCAGGTGATGATTTAAATAAATTACTAACAAATATTTGAAGAAGCTAAATAAGACAATTCGACTCAAATAATTGCAATTGTGTTACGTTTTGCAAATGATGTATTACAGTCAATAACAATAGCAGCAATTCCCTGCTCTCTTACTTTAATATATCAGACAGATGACGAATCCATATCATAAACCATAAAAGATAAATAATGAAATACAGTAATACTTAATTATGATAGCTTATAATTATAGCAAATTATTTACGCTTATAGATGTATTAAGTAATTGAAATGATGAGTGTGTTTATTTGCTTAATGTATGAATTTACCATTTTGTGTAAATTTAATATATAAAAGGTATTTAACTTACTGATGTTCTGAATTTGTAATCTAAAATAAAGCCTAATTTAAGCCTTTATGAATTTTAAATTGTAACAAAATTGAAGTTATAAGAAACACAAGTTAATTGAAATAATTGTCAAACTTTGTTTCAGTATGGACTTAGAATCCCTTATCTGATTTTGTCCATCATGAAATAATTTAAGGTGACAATACTTCTCATCTGACAGACCGCAACATCAGATAGTGCAACTCAATTAAAAAAATAAATTAATTAATACAATTTTAGTTGAATGTTTTTAATCAGTTAACGTAATTAAATCTTTATTTAAATTAAAACTATGATCCTAAATGGATATTATGCAAACATTTATAAATCTGAAATTAAGTCCTTATTGATGTCTTGAACTGTAGCACCTTAAACAGTTTATACCACACAGCAACATGTTGCATCACAGAAACTTGGCGTTTTATTTTACTAATGCTCTCCGTAACAGATGGTCTGCACTCCACCTATATATAGACCTAAAAACGTATCATTTTACTCTCCACAGATTTCCGTCGCTGCCTGAATATGTTTAAGAGGCGCACTGAAACAAACGCAGAGACGCAGAGTGACTGCTGAAACCAGAGCAGACGAAGGACTGGGGACATGATACTTGCAGTGCTCCTCTCCGAAAGAGGAAGCAGCGGCTCAGTTGGAAAATGAAGGGAGGACGTGAGGTACGTGTGCACCCAGCAGACGACGAGATCAAATGGAGAGTTTGGGGCTGAAGGAGCTCTTGAAGACAAACTCTCGCCTTGGACCAACAGTCTTTTCAGAGTCGCTGGAGAGAAGAAGCCAGCAGACAGAGATCTACAGCTCATACCAGGCAGACATGGGTCTGAACGGTTTCTGCGCAGGGCCCACTGGGACTCAGACGGCCGCCGAGCTGCTCGCCGACATGGCTTCGCAGACAAACTCCCCGGGCATCACTAGCCCAACAAAGCAGTCCAAAAGCGGCGTTCCGCTCTACAACGGTGGCGTGGTGTCCCCGTCAGCCACCGTGGAGGCCAGCCAGGCCGAGGCTTTGGCCCACACGCCCCATAGTTACCCGGCTCAAGTGAACGGGATGGGAGCAAAAACAGGTGGCTCCGTCTGCACTTTTAACAGCAGAGGCCTCACGATGGAGGATGGGGACAGAACGGCTCATGACATATGCTCTTTAGGAGCGAGGAGAATCAATGAGGACCTGAAAGTCAGGCAGGCACAGCAGCAGCAGAAGAGGAGGAACGGAGAGAATTGGGATGGTGGATCAGAAATCCTCAATGGCCATGTCATGGGCTCGCCAGGGTTGGGATGCTCAGCAGACCCGGATTGTGGAGCAGGGGAGTCAGATTTAAAGCGGCGGAAGTTGGCTGATGGAACTGTTGCTAGCAAATCATCCGAACCGCGCAGAGTGGCCCGAGCAGTCGCCCCGATTAGAGTCACCGTCAACAGCAGCAGCTCTCACAACCATCCAAACTGCTCTCCTGAAAATGCCAACTTGCGAAATGGACATTACACAGCATCCCCAGATCCTGCAGCTGTACCAAATTTGCCCTCCATCCCTGGCCTCCTGCCTCCTGCAGGGACCGGCTGGTCAGCGGAGCGCATCGCCAAGCAGTACATTATCCCCTGCATGAAGTACTACGGTATTTGTGTGAAGGATAACTTCCTCGGTGTGCAGCTGGGAGACAGTGTCCTGAAGGAGGTGGAGGCTCTGAACCAGAGTGGGAAGTTCCGGGGCGGACAGCTGGTGAGCCAGGCGGACATTCCCTCCCGGAACATCCGAGGCGACCAGATCGCCTGGGTGAAGGGGCAGGAGCGGGAGTGCCAAAGCATCGGGACACTGATGGCTCACATTGATGAGGCCATATTGTACAGCGCTGCCAATGGACAGCTGGGGAACTGTGTCATCAATGGACGCACTAAGGTGAGAGACGGTTTTAGGAGGGTGAGGACTCTGGAGCAAATTTAATAATCACAGGATTTTAAAAAAAAAATCTTGGAAGAAAACTGGGTGGGGGGGAAGTTACTGCTGATTACATACCAGAATCATTAGGGAACCTTCAAATGTATCTGAAACATTACGCATGAAGGCCAAACTAGATTAATTAACAATATTACTGTCATTCAAATGCAGCATACAAACTAAAAATGCATTTAACATAACCTTCTTTAGGTACCTTTCTTTTGCCTTTTCTCTCCTTCTACGTTGGACTGGCACCTCTAGTTTTCCTCTAGTTTTCCTTCACTCCTGAGAGCAGAACGGCACATAGTGGCCAAATGGAAAGTATCAGGCAGTGTTGGTTTTTTAAAAAAAAAAAACGAAATTTGAACGTTCATAAATTTGTTCAGATATATGTGTGCAGAACCTTCATTCTGAAAATATGGAGGCTTTCATTCTGTCTTGGCATTGTGCCGCGATCAATTGCATGTAGAGCATTCTCTGATTTATCATCGTCCTGATGTTGGTCAGACTGTGGTCTTTTCTTCAGTTTCCATAACACAACTGGCATGTTTTTCAGGGCCAGAAATGTCTCAGCTTGCTGAGGTTGAGCAAACCCTCAAGTCTGGCCCGGACGAGAGCAGCTCCAGAGACATCCAGGGCGAATATTATTCCCCTGCCTCTCAGGATAAATACCGGCAACAAAATAACCCCCAGTGTTTGCGTGACGTCTTTTGACGTTGTTGTTTATTGGTTGGACGCCTTTTCTGCTCCGCGCTATCTCTGCGTTTGTAACGCCGACATGTGGGCATACGCACACAAGCGAACACACTTGCTCCACAGGTAGCGTGTCAGGGTGAGCCATGTGATTTTCCAGCACATGGAGACGGATAAGTTAGTGCCCTTGTTTTTGTCTTCATTCTACAGCAACCTGGAAGAAGAAAGTAAAAAAAAAGAAAAAGTCTATCTCCTCTGCCATCACTTTATCTCTGACAGCATTTTCTACCATCACTTTGACCACACAAACGTGATGCTTGCATGGCAGAAGGGAGACGTTCTTGTTTATTTTTCTTCCCCTTATCTGATCTCTTATTCCATGTGAGCTGCACGAAAAAGCTCGAGTGCAAACCCCCTTCAGAAATAATCTCAGTCAGACTTTCTTCTCATGCATCAGCCTCTCTTGTAACTTTAATTTTTACTGCTGACAGTTTTCCAGGATCTGCTGTTGCGCTGTAAGAGAGACTTGCCTGCTCCCAGCTGCGCGGCGCTCACAGTCTCGGCAGGATTCACATTGTAACACCTCCAGACAATGCGAATCAAAATTGTTTTCGTAAAAGCCTGGCAGAAAGATCAAAACCTGCCGATGTCAAGTCTTGGCCTTAGATTATTCTGCTCGCAGTGAACCATGTAAACTGTTATGTCCCATTAGGAAATGGATCCAGAAGACGTACTGGCACATGCGATCTGGCAAGTAGGCACATTACTACTCCCTGGGGAGGAATTAGGAAAAGGTGACACCTGAATGCATGCAGCCAAAGGCCCATTCCCACAGCTATTGCCTAATCAACAGGGCTATAAAAGAGATGTTTAAGATAATGAAGTGAAATAGGTATGGAGCAAAGTAATTTCTTCTCCTATGTACAGTGATTAGTGTGTCTTCTTTCTGGCCTTCCTATCCTTAGAAGTACACTTGTCTGTACTTCTAAAGTATTTGATCTGTAACCTTGTTCATCCCATGTTTACCATCAGACTTTGCCCTCAGTACATGCACACTGCTATTTACATAAGCATGAGACAAGGGCAAGTTGGTGGCCTTTACTTCCTTGGACGTGCAATGACTTTGCTGTTTTCAGACCTGAGTCATAGCTATAGTTGCTAAATGGCGCGTATGAGGTTCACGGTGGATGAAGCCTTTTGAGGAAGGTTACCTGAAAACTTTGCGCACAAAACGCACAAGATCTTATTGGTTATTCTTAAAGCAGAAAAGTAGAATTTATTCACTGCTTGTGCTACAATAACATTTTATACAGTTATATTTAGCAACATTTATTTTTTACTTTTGTTTTTTTTTTTCTTGCGAGGGACAGATTTTTGATCTGCTTAAGACGCTTCAATCAATCAATTAGAATTGAAACTAACGACTCCCTCGGTTTACAATATTTAAGTGTATCATCAAAACTTCTCTCTTAAATCTTTTTGGTTTAATCCAATCGAATAAATTGAAATAATCTTTACATGTTTCCTTTTGAGTCAAAACTGTATCAAATAACTGCAACACATTTTTCTATGTATTAAGTTCCTTTACGGTGGGGAATCGTTTCTGGTCTGTATAGGGAAACACGGAGGGGTCGAAATGAGGAGGTTGACTTGTTGGGACATTAACTTTGGTAGCCAGCATGCAGTTGGCAGCCATACAGACATATTTAATAGAGAAAAGCTGAATTTTGCTTTCTTGCTTTCACTAAGTCATATCCGATAATGAAGCGAAAGCTCGTCTTCCAGCGTCGTTTTATTTCTGTGCCCCATAAAGCTGAAAAAAACTCTGATGGTCGCTCTGCCATTTTCTCTGGCACCTCATTGGAAAGCCTTAAAACTGCAGCAACAACATGACCTAAAATGGTTTTGTGACTTTGAAGCTGTAACTTCATAGATCTTTTGAATGGCTTTATATCAGTAACCTATGTCTTGTCACGACTAAGGAGAAGAAAAATGTCTTACATTTTCCTCACCGTTTGATAGTTTAAGCACTCAAATTCTTTCCTGACTGAAATGGACGTACTCAGTAAAACTGTGTTTACTCTGCGGATGATAGAGTTTCATTCGGCTTCATTAGCCTCTGGCTTCGTTAATTTGGATTGAAAACCTCTTCTGTACATTATGTTGTTTATGTGCACACGGCTGCTTTCTGCATAATGTATTCCTTCTGTCTTGTTTGGCAGAAATAACAAAGGATTCCCTTGATAAAAACGTTAGTCTGTTAATAAGGTTATGGGGTGTGTGGGGTACAAACTGCTCCAACACAACACAGCGCAGAGATAGGTGCAGCGGTGGCGTGTACACGACAGGAAGTTGTTGGAAAGGAGAGGAGGAGGATCTGGCTGGAGTGCAGCTAAGTGAAAGGTCACTGCAGCTTTTCCATCCAGCAAGCCGACGTCGTCGTCGTCGTCTTTTTTTTTAATTCGGGACCTCCCATTTCCTTCACTCTGCCATTTACTTCACTCTCTTCCTCTCCTATCTTATCAACCCCGCTCGCTTCACGCACAAAATATTTGCCTGCCGTCGCCTTGGTAACAGGCCCCATAAAGAGTAGAGTGGAGCGGTATGTTGTGTATGAAAGAGAGACGGAGGGGAAAATGGACTGGCTAGCTGAATACGGCCTTGCCAGGGAGCGAGTTTGCGTTTCTGACTCCTTTCATCTGCGAGCAGGCAGGACCGAGGGACGCGTAACCGACTGTAAGGTCAACCGAAGGCAGAGACGCAACTGAGACTCTTGTGTTACGATGGAGTAGAAAGCCGTGGCACATCCAGGCGTTTTCCAAGCAGTGGGTGGGGATGGACTGGAAGTGAGAGGCAAAGGGGGAACAGTGAGCAAAGAGTTTAGCCAGTAGAGCGGGGGGTGGAGGCGATGCAGTGGAAGCTTCGGCATTATGTCAGCTACTGCAGTGCGCACATAGACGGCCCCTCTCTGACGCTTAACGGGTTCGCCATGTAGGCGGCAGCGAGAAGTCGTGCTTTCACGGGGCAACCACACAGCTGGAGCTTGGGTGGGTAGATGGATTATTTGTAGAGCAGAAGGACACAGATTTAAGAAAATGCTATAAGCATGGCTAGCTTTGTCAACCACGGTTTCTCTGGATGTGCAATAGGCTTTATATATTCAGAGTGCTTTTCTGGACTGGACAGGTACGCTCCCTGTGTCCTACTGATTTCAAGATTTCAGTTCATATCATAAAATGTTATGTATATTTTAGCTTTTTATATGTAGTTCTCTCCGCTTGGTTGAAGTTAGGCCTGTCACACGGCTGGGATTTAACAGTAATTATTGTAATAAACTATATGATGTCTTGAGGCCATTGTCCAGTAATATATTCATCATGGTGGAATAATAATGCAATTTCGCCCTTTATTACACCAATAACATTTTTTTTTGTAAAAAGCATTTAGCAATGAAACCGGAAGATATTTTAAATATCCAAAATAAAACATGATATTTAAACCACACCCAGTAAATAAAACAGTAGTAAAACCACACGCAACCAAAAACATAAATAATATGGATTATAATAAACAAAATTACCCTTCAAATTAAAATGACCAGGCTTGTTTAATTTATCATAGGATTAATATTCTATGTATTGCTTATTGCATCAGGCTTAGTTGAAGTGTCAACTTAAAAAAAAAAAAAGCAATATAGTGCATAGTTTTTCATAACCATTTAATATGATCCGACTACAGTGAACCCCCAGCTCTCCCCTCTTGAACACCACAGTGTTTTCTTTCCTGCTCCGTCTTAATGTTCCGCTGTGACTCACACATAATGAGCGCCGCCGTGGCCACAGTGACCCTGACTCATGGGCAGAGTGCATTTTCTCACCTCTTTGTGCTAAGATAACCGCAGAGAGGTATCGATGTTGATTGAAATCCGTTTCCCGTTTATCTCATGATAAGTATGCAGACAAAGTCAAAATGTGATGGCAGGCAAAAGTGCCAGCGAGTGAGTAGCGGTGCGTTTGTGAGGCCTGAAGAGACGAAGCTGGCGGGTGTTAGTTCAGCTGGTGTAAACCTGAGAGTTGGAGGGGAGGGGATTTTTGAACTGAGTAAACTTGAGTGATTTCAGAAGTTCCCCAGCAGTGACTCTGTATTTTTGGAGCAGGTTATGACTCCACATTTTATTTTAAAGCATTTGTTTTGTTTGTGTGACAACACAGCTATATTAGTTCGCTAATTTTTAAAATTTTTTTGATTTGTGACAGTTGTGTTCAACGTTTTACCCCGACATTGTCAGACATCATTTCTCACTAGAGACCTCCCAACAATGGGAAAATGATTGGAGTCAAACATTTTTTTCTTTTAAATGGCCCTGTACAAAAGTCAAAAATCTGATTTTGTGCTTCTCATATTTATTGAATTCATTCAAACATTTTTAATCCTCTACTGTGTCTAATTCCAAAGGAAAGAGAAAAAGAATCAGAAGTCAAACTTTGGCGTTTTCAATAAGACGTTTTTGAGCTGGGTCAGTTTGGCTGCCTTCAAACTTTGGTGTTTTGTTGACGACAGCGACGGCCGCTTCCACCGGTTTGGGGAACCAAGCATTTGTTATTAACTGTGAGTGTAACACAGTGTGGCAAGGGAAAATATCACCGAGATGGCGGAGGTGGCTCAGATGTCCACGTTCCCTGTTTGTGTATCGTCCTCTAATTTACCAATCTTCAGACTCTTCAACCTTGAATTTCTGAGAACACCAGTACACTGTCCTCTCTTACTGCACATAACAGAGAGACTAATGTCAGGCACTGCACATTCTTCGCTGCCATGCTTGTTTATTGTCTCTTTGTTCAGTTGACTGGCCTTTTTCTCCAGCTGTTGACCGGTCCGCGGGGGACGTTACGGTTCGCGCAGAAAAATCGGCTACTCTGTGGTGCCGAAGTTGAACCACATTTGTGCAGTGGAGCTTTTTTCCACGTGTGAAAACACGGTTTGAAAACATCTGTGGGAGCTGGCTCCGAACCGCGTTGGTAGAAAACGCCTGCAAGGGAACCAGAAATCGGTCCCAGCCCTGCAAAGGCCTGATTGGTGCTTCTCCAGTTCTCTCCAGTTCTCAGTGGCAGTGTTGTGAATATTAATATTCACAACACCTTTCACAGCAAATATCCAATGACGTACCGTGATCACACTGTAATATCTTCTGACTTTCCTAAATTAGCATAGCTCAACAATTATGGAGCTCTGTGAGCCAAGACTACTGTTTTAGAGGAGTCACCGTCTTGTTGATTATAATTGAAAGGACAGTTTAAAACAGAATCTGAGCTTCATAGGCATGCTGTTTAATTCATATCTTACTTCCTTTTTATCTTAATTAAGTAATTAAATACACATAAAGCAACATTTATGAGTTTTCCTTGGAGAAATTCTTTGTTGTGCTGAGATATGCAGAGCATTATAGCCATCAAGGCTTTGCAGCTCCAGACGAATTGAAGTTTATTTTTGAACAAAAGAGAAATGACTCTTTAGATTGTAAAAGATGTTTACCTTTGCTCCGAGATCTGGAGAAAAATCTGGTCCCTCAGGCATTTCACATAAAAGGGCTTTGAAGTTTTGGAACAGTGTGCAAAAACATGTAATTTATTTTTTAATAAGTCTCCTGCTGAAACCATGATATCCCTTCATACTGCTGACTGACTCATGCCCAATTTTGCTGACAAAAGACGTTACTTCTTCTAAGAGGTGGAACACACAGCTGTTATTCTGCCAGGATTTTGCTTTAGCTCAGGCAAAGTCTCCTTAGAGGCAATAAGTTCTTGCATTTCTTGCTAAGTTGCACTTATGACACCTTTTTTTTTTTTTGCTTGTGCTTTATTGCGCTGCGTACGTAACGTAAAGTAAAAGGTAACGATGCACTTGAAAAGTCAGATAGAGGCGATTGTAAAGATAACGAGTCACCATGCGGTGCAACGCATTCAGCCCGAATGCATCGACGTGTCGCAACCTTTCCACAGCAGCATTTGTGGAGCGTCAGACGCAGCGTGATGCAGGTTGAAAATGTCAAACGGACGGTTACCTGCAGCCACCCTGGAATGATTTAAGCTTCCAGTTATCCCAATCGGCGCTCAACCTCTCTCACGCAATCGCAGTTCAGGCCTGTATTTGTTCAGCCTCATCAAGTCCCTCACGGCTCTCTCCACCGTCATTCCTCTTATCTCGATAAGCGCTCACCACTGGCCACTCTCTTCCAGAACAGCAGGTTCTGCCTGCTTTGCCGTCACTACATTCAGTGTTGTTGTTTTTTTTTTTCCTTTTCCTGTCGTGCCAGCGGACCGGGGCTCTGGTGTTGGCGTTAAAAGGTTGTACCTGCCAGGCAGGTGGTAATTTATGCTCAAACTTGACGTGGGCGCAGTTCTCAGCAGACATAAGTCAGACAGGAAGCAGCGAAGGGCAGACAGGATGCACTATTTCAAGCTCCGTGAATGGTTATTTGACAGAAAAGATGAGATAAAAAAAGAAATGCATGAAGCTTCCTTTTGTTAGTGCTATTAGGTCCAGTAAAGGGTTTGGTTGAGTTGTCTGTGGTCTATTTACTGCAGCCGTTCCATTTGCAGTCAAACACTCGTTGGCAGAAATAGACTGACTTAAATGTACATGCTCTCCAAAAATACACACTTTGCTTGTTGTTTGCTGAACAAAACAGATTGTAGTCTTTCACAGTATATGTTTGGTAAAAAAAAAAAAACAGAGAATCTCAATTGTGCCAATGTATTTACCACAGAACAAAACACACTGAGTATTTGCATTCTCATGTAGTTTTTTTATAGAATTTTCTGGCTGATATTTGGGGCACATGTCATCAGAAGATGAAGGAAGACGTTCCAAATTATCTCTTGCCGTCCTGCCGTAAGTGGCCATTAATTATTTATTTTAGGCGTGAAATCGTTTACTATTTTAAAACGATGACGACATGGCTGCGACCTTTGACTCTGTTTTTAGCATCTGATGATTAGTGATTAGTGCAGCTGGCAGTACTAAAACACTGTTACTAAATGTAGCTCTGCACCTTGACCCTGAGATTTTGGATAAAGATCAAGCATTTCCAAATCTGTCATGTTTTATGGCTGGTAGAGAGTGTTACAATGTCTTAGTTTTTAAACACCCCACTCTCTCCTTCACTCAGTTACGTCCTACAACATGTGGTTTAAAAACGAAGTCAGTCACTACTCAGTTAAATCTGTCAAACTAAAAAAAAAAAGAAATCCTCCAATTATTGACACCAACTGGTTTCTCAGCAGATCTTCAGTAGATTTTGATCATCTCTGTGAAACACACAAGCTGAACGCGTATGAACCGTTCGGCGCCGTATCAATTTTGGATGTTGATCGGAAGCAAAAAGTGATATCTGAACTTGAAAATGGCAGCACCGTCTAAAGTCAAACCCCTTAATTTTCTTAAGACAACATCTGATGTTGTCTGCACTTTTTACTCTATAAGCACCAATGGTTTGATTACAAGTGCTGCAATACACACAATCTGTAGAGAAAATGCCTTTCAAAACATCTTCCAGTGACTGTTGTGTAAGCTGCCAGCAAAAACAGGAACAGCCGTTTCTAAACATCTCTGCATAATGTCATTATCATTAGCCAAAAGTCCCAAAGGGTCACTCTAAGATGGCCGTAATTGACATAATTTACAAAAGCAACACAAGTGCTGCCCTCCATCTTTGAATTCAAAGTTCTTGCATTTCTTGCTGATGTAATGACGGTCATTTAGATTATTTTAAAGTAAACTGATTCAAAACAATAATAAACTGAACGTCGACAAATGTAGCAACTAACTGACAAATGTAGCAACTAATAGGCGGCGAAATTACATTAGTAGCAGAGTTTCCCGAAGAGAGGACAAAAAATTAGATTGATTTGCATTTTAGTGAAATGTGACATAAGCATAAGAACGACGTGAGGTTTCCTGTCGCAGATAAGTAGATTTAGACTAGAGCTGCACATTACATTGAATTGAATCAGTCATAGCAAAATAAGTGCAATATTTTGTATTATATAATTTTGGTATAATTATTTAATTTCCCTTTGGGATCAGTGAAGCATTTTTGAATTTTAAGTGAATTGAATTTGGTGTGCCGATGCAGGTACATTTCAAATCTATTCAAATTCATTGAGAAGTTGTTTTTTCATTTAATTTCACAAAGTGAAGCATATTATGTAGTCAAGCCTATATTGCTGTTAATCTTGACAATTTTCTGCTTACAGCTAATTTCCTAACAGAGAAATAGTTCATTGTATATTTAATATCTGCTTAAAGGTTATTTCCACAACCTCAGAAGGAGACAAACGAGCCTCTTCAGAACACATCTTCAATTTACTGAGATGTTCATGTGTGTTTCAAGTGCCATGCATTCATACACTGGACTGCAACAGTCTGCTCCTCGCGTGAATAAGCAGTGATTGTAAAGATTTAGCTTCAAGATGCTGACCCGTCCATCTCTCCTTATTGTAAGTTGCTACAAATGAGCAAATGCAAACGATCGCCCATCAGAGAAAGCATGAAAATAAAAACAAAAGCACCTGTTCGCCACTGGTGCTCTCGTGAAAACTATCCCGAAGACGGGCTCCCGAGACACTTTATGCATCTTTCCCGAATGGTATTTTGCAAGATGAGAAATATGTCAGGGTTCATTCAGCCGTTTTCCCAGCTCAGAAACGATCTGCAGATACAGTACGCATTCTCTCAAACAATGGCCTCACGCTGGTATTTCCCCCGCTTGACGTCTCGGCGTTGGGAGGCCTTCGGGGGGCCGGAGCGCACCGCTTTCTCCTGGGACCCGGAGGGAACCGAGGCTTGCGTGAAAAGCTGTTTGGGGTCGGTTCCAGACCAGGGTCACCACGAGACTTGACTCTGTAAATGCACTGGAAGTTAAGTGACGGCGGTGTGTGTGCCACGGCTTTGTGAATGGAACATGGTCGCGTTTCAGGCCCTCAGTAAATACTTTGCAAGCTGTTTCCTCAGACTGAAACAAGCCTCTAGGTTCTTGGAACAACTCGAGTGAGACTGAAATATTATGTTCCCAAGGTGCATCACCTCAGCTTGACTGAGACGCCATCACTCATGACTGGCCGGTTCTGCACCGCTGCGGTATTGATTTAACCTTTAGGTAAGACAGTTGCACTTGTCCCCGTTGTTTTGCCACTGCTCAAATGTAGGCGATGGCTCCTGAGGCGTTTTAGTGAGCGTGTGTGTGTGTCGCCTTTCTCTCATTCACAGCCAAGCGAGTTTGGGTTGTGCTCTACTTAGCCGGCCATTGTCGGCCCTCATTAGCAGCTCACGCCCGCAGCCAGAGCTCATTAACCTCGGCAGGTTTTCACTGCTCCAACCAGCCAGAGGAGCTTTGGTGTCGGGCCGTAAATAAACGTCCGAACTTTTGAAGACTTGAAAAGGTTGCTTTTAAGAGTGATCACTCTGAGGGTGATGACCTCTCGCCATTGAGTGATGTGTCAAGTGTCACTTTTATGTCAGGAAGCTGCATTGTTTAATTCAAGTGAAGTTAATTGGTGATGCTTGTTCGTCTACACCGCAGGTCCTTCAGTATTTGACTCGGGCTTTGGTTCAAATATTCACTCCTTTAGGAATGAAAATCAAATGAAAACAGAGTTAATATTCATTGTATTTTTTATACTTAAAACAAATTGAATTACACAATTAACACACAGAACTAGACCTTGTGATGTGTTTTGTTTCTGTTCTTGCAGTAACATGCATGGTTTAAACTCTGACACTGACATTGAACAAAAACAATAATATGTACAAAAAGAGACATCATGATTGTTGTTGAGGTGGTCAAATATTCACATAATAATTCTTGTTTATACTACAATACAAGTAGAGATTCTTTTTCATTTTTCAATTTTGTGGCCAATACCTGTATTTTTTATGCTTGTCTTGCTGACAGAGATTGCATCACATTTTCACACATTAACCTTTTAATATTAGAGCCTGAGATGTTGTTAGGTATTTTCCTCGAACCTACAATAAAATAACCACAGACAACGTATATGAATTAAATATGGTCAGGCTTCTGCAGAAGGAGAAATCCCGATCAACAGCTCCTCCGAGCTGCTCAATAGAGAATTCTGATCTGCTTTCACGTGAGCTCCCTCTTTATTGTCAAAGAACATCAAACAACAGAGGTCGTAAAACATTTAACACAAACAGACCAACAACTCAGTTCCAGGTGTGATATCTAATTTACAATCTGAGCCCAGTTCAGCTCTGGGTCAAACTGTCACCTAAGACCGGGCAGATAAACACCAGAGAAGAAGATCTGAGAACCATAAAGTTTTACTATCTCGCATGAAGACAATCGTAACCTCCAAGTCAGCCCATACACACATAAGGAAGAGAACACTTTAACAAAATGATAATATCAAAAAATCTCTAACAGATGTTGTCACAATATGCATTTCTAAACTTCCATTATTGTTTGTGGAAAATATGAAAATAGGGGTATGTAGATCTATTTTCTAATGCTGAGATAAAAAAAAATAATAGTCCAAACATTCCCAAATCCACCATCCGTAGTGATAAAGGTTGGAAGCTCAAGCACATAAAGCATGTTTTCCCTTCTTGTTATTTGCTGAAGGTTTTGCTCTCACTCGCTCTCTCGCAGCCGAAATGAACTGCAGAAATGTATCGGCATTTCGGAGAAAATTGTTTGAATGGCCACTCAGATCTCGGGTTTTCTCAGTACTCACAATCTCACTGACCCTGAAAATAGCTAACTACTAAATCCTTTTTCCTCAGTACCAACTCCCACACTGAAGAGTGTTGTTGTCAGTTTAAACATGTTGTACATGTGGGTTCAATGATCAGGAAAATGAAGGATTTGGTCAACCCGTCATGTCCAGCTTTGATTAATCAGGGCTTTGTCTTTTGCGTATTTTGTTAAAACTCTTGGCATGTTTGCATGTGATGATAAAGCTGTTGTTATTGTACTAAAATGCATAAGATTTTAATTATTTTTTGTTGTTTGTTCTTTTGTCTTAGGCCATGGTTGCTTGTTATCCAGGGAATGGGGCTGGCTACGTCCGCCATGTTGATAACCCGAACGGCGATGGACGCTGCCTCACATGCATCTACTATCTTAACAAGAACTGGGACGTTAAGGTGCTTTGACTGTTCTCTTTTTTTAAATTGAAAAACTCAGTCGCTAGTTGTCAATTCCCTCTTTGCTCGGGTTTCTTAGCTAAAATGTGATCGATTCTAACATTTTTTTTTCTCACTTTATTGGAATCTTATATTCTCAACTTGCACATGTTCCCTGCAGACATGTGACTAATCTGTGCACATTCCAATTTGTAGACGCACGGAGGTTTGTTGCAGATCTACCCCGAGGGTAAAAACGTGGTGGCCAATATCGAGCCTTTGTTTGACCGGCTGCTCATCTTCTGGTCTGACCGCAGAAACCCACATGAAGTCAAGCCATCTCACGCCACTCGGTGAGTAGCAGCCTCTGGAACATGCGGTGCATCCTCACAAATAAATAAAAGAAAAGCCTGCTGGGTAAATACTAATTTCATTTTTTTTTTTTTAATTAATAAAAATAGAATGTGTAGCTCAGTTTTCTGTCGTTGACCCTCTGGGCTCCTCGGTTTTGCCAGTCGCCCTTCAATTGTTGAAGTTTCAATCTGTCAAAATGTGAAATAAACCTCCTAATTGTGTTGTGAGATTAGGATTAGCAACCGTTTACTTTGCGCTGATGCTGATATGCGATAGAACCGCTCCGCGCATAAACACGCCAGTGTCAACGGGGGCTTTATTTACATCGTTGCATAAATTTAGTTTTGTCCTCGGCGATCACGTGAAGCCTCCCCTTCCCCTTTCTTCTGCCGGTTCGACTGCTGAGGGGGCAGGGGGGGCGAGGTGGGGCCACAGGCAGGAAGTATATGTTTCCTGAGGAGGTCGGTGGGAGGGAGAGGAGAGGAAGGTTCGATGGCAGGACTCGTGCTGAAGAGGCACACACATGAGAGACAGGAATAAACAACAAAGCCCCACAGGAGAGATGAGAAACCTCGCGCTGCCTGAGACATCCTTTTCCCAGGATGGTCGCTCCAAAGTGGTTTGAGTTTGTTGTCTTTGTGATAATTGGTGAACTTTTTTAGCAACGTTCACAATGGGTTTATTTCTGTTTTATCACGTTTTGTTGTTGTTTTGGGGGGTTTGGCCTGTAGAAGACAGCGCTGAGATATGAAGCTCATGTCAAGGGAAATGGACAGAAAGGTTTCCAATGTGCTGAAAGTAAACTGTTTATCAAACACATCGTGTCTGGAGTTTTTCCAAAACATAATTTCACCAATATTTGAAACGAAAAGAAAATGACTAGAGTGTCGGCATTTCAGACTGTTTGTTCCGTCTTTTGTTGGTAATTCGCATGAATGGCATTACAAAGACAGCAACCTCCCAATGTACTTCTATTCTAGATTATATGGATCTGTACCTTAACTCTGAGGCTAACATTTTCATAATCGGCAGTGATTGACGGATGAAAAGGATGAAGCAGGCCTGATGATGTCTGCTGAAAATGTTGCTCTCTCTCGTTGCATGACTGAATCCTAATCATGTTGAAGGAAATAGTTCCTGGAAACACATTTTGCATGCATTTAAACAAAATGAAATCTACAATACTAGATGTCATTTTGACTTTCTATGACATGATGTTTCACTTCACTGCCCGATATTTCAATGACTCCCAATTCGAAATTTCAAATGAAAGGTCAAAGGGAATTTAAGTATTAATCAGGTACAATTTTCAATGCTCTTAGATGGTAATAATTTGCTTTAAATGGGTCGTGTTCTGAGTCGTGGTAGGATTAGCTCTTTTATAAAAATTTTGGTTTGATTCTACATAAATGATGCTGTGACTGCTGTCTATTATTGCAGGTTAGATACTAACTCCAGGACACTACCCCACACGACCCTCTTAATATACAATACGAAGCATACAATAATGAATTAGGCAAAAATAAATCAGCATGATGTTTTAATGTGAACTTGATGTGCTTTAGTATTTATTTATACATAGATCTATTTCGTAACCAGGTATGCCATCACAGTCTGGTACTTTGATGCCAAGGAGAGGTCGGAGGCTAAAGAGAAGTACAAACTGGGTAAGCTTCCTCATATCAGTTTGGCACAATATAACGTCGCTATTTCCTAATATTTCACTTTTTTATTTTTTATTCACAGCAACAGGACAGAAGGGCATTCAAGTGCCTGTCACTCAAAACAGCAGGTCATAAAATAGAAGAAGAAAAAAAAAACCTCTCCCGAGTGTCCAGAGAGCACTCTCAAAAGTATTATGTGCCTTCCTCTACTGCTAACGGACACCGCGGTCGCAAAGGGAGGCGCAGTGAAACCGTCAGCAAGAGTCCAGCTGTTTGGTCCGCAGGGTGAGGATCGGGCTGCCGATCGAACACCCGGCAGAAACAACAGGAACACAGAGGACTGGCCCGGACGGCAATGGCCGCTTCAGAAGATTTGAGGCTGGATGAAAAAAAACAACAACAAAGACTTTGACATCTCGAAGGCGTCGCCACTGCAAAACAAAATGACTGACTGTTGTTGTTTTTTTGTTGCAGGTCTGCTTCTTCAGTTATCAGAGATGTTTTAACATATCAATGAAAGAGTCCTAAGTTCCTTTATCTCACTTGTATGTGACGGTGGCCTCGTCTCTGGGCAGAGTGTGTGTGTGTGTGTAACACAAAACAAGGCCCGAGTATTGTCTTCAGACTCAGCATTTCAGCAGTTTTATTCTCATCAAGTGCATCTCAATCAATTAAAATAATTTGATTCAGAACGTGAACCCCATATTGCAGATTCCTTAACGTGTTTACTTCTCTCGGTGTGGACAAGGGCCACGTTCTGCTGGAAACATGAATGTGAATCTTTGCAAGATTTCCCAGCAGATGGAAGGGTGAAGCAGAGTACTTCCTTCTTGCTTTAAATTTGAAGAGTTTTGCTTCAGAGTCCTCTGCAGGCTGCAGTTGTTCCTGTTGCTTGTGAAACATTTTCCTTCCACTCAACTTTTTATTAATATGATGAATGAAAAGTTGCATACAGACTTACGAATGCCCTTAACTTCACAGTACTCTCAAGTCCACAGTTCTTCCTGATGCTTGTGCTAAATTGCTTCCACTCAACTTTATATGATTTGAAACAGCACAACTTCTTTTGCAGTCACTTTAAATAAAAAGTTACTGCTAAAGTCACTTTAAATAAAATGCGACTTTACTGTTTTTGCAGTGAGTGTCAACAACTGCTCGGTGAATAGCTACTGTCAAGTCAGCAGTTTGTCTTTTGTCCACCTGATTTTACCAAAGTTTTGCCTTCCACTCAATTTTCCAGAAATATGCAGTGAAAAGTGATGTTATAGTTCAATTTTCTGAGAAGCTGAATTGTAAGTTTTCTTTCATCACAATCACCTAAACGAACAGAAATACGGAAAATACTTGAAGATTTTACCATCTTGTGCAAGGAATCAGTATAAAATATCGCTTCTTGACTGGATTTACTGAAAGAAGAAAACTTTTCAACAAATTTTCTAATTAATTGAGATGCACCTGGAGAGCACAAACTTTTCCAGGTCGTTTTGCTTCTCGTAGCGTTGAATGAATTTTTCCATCCAGACTCAAAAACGCAGCTCGACATAACGCCCAGGAGTCCACGGCGGATGTATATCTCGGGGATTCGTCCGCGTCGATCTCTGCACACAGTTCACACCTGAGACAAGAGGCAGGCTGACCTGCTGACGGCACACGAGACGGCGAACAAGTCCGCTGCATGAGTTCATGTTGCCTTTCTATGTGTTCAGACCGAGACGGACCAGAGTGGAACTAATCTGCCCGAGAAAATTCCCCCCACAGAAAAAGGACAACATGGCAGCAGCTTCATGCAGCAAAGTATTTTTTTTTTTTTCATAATCTTATGACTGAAAATCTGTTGGTGTCTAAACTTAAGACAATTGGAGTTTAAAGCACAGATTAATTTTTACAACTAAACACCGTGGGTGAAATATTTCCCTGCTCAAATGTGGGATTGAGTATTTCTGAGTGTGTGTGTGTGTGACGATTTCCACTGCACCCGCAGAGTGGTCGCTGGAATTGTCTCTGTGTTTTCTTTTTGTTTTTTGGCTTGTTTTGTTGAACAGAAGGTTAAAAAAAATTAAAAGCACTTTATTGTTTAAATAAATGCCATGTGTGAATGATATAAATAGTGTAAAGATTTAGGTTAATGCCATTTAATGCTGTGGATGATGTGGTATTCGAATGCAATACAAACTTAAACAGTGAGTTCAAATAAATGTTTTGCCTTGTTTTGAAGTATTTAATGGAAAGTGTGATTCTTTTTTTTTTTTTTTCTACCCAAACTGTTGTTATTGATTTACTAGAAGAGGGAAATCGGTTTAAAAGCTTAATGTGCCTGTCTTATTAGACAATCAAATAAGCTGATTTATTTCAGATTCAATAATCATCTAAACTTGTCATAGCTACCAATACAGGTTACTGTAACACCTGTTTGTTATACCGATATCTTATCTATAGAGTTCGAATACTTGTAAAATTGATCTGGAAACATAAAGATTTTTAGTCTGTAAAATAATCTTTTAGAATAAATTATAAACTAATCAACAATTGACTGTATTGTACGGTTTTCGTACATAAAATAAGCCTTACGAATACATTTTAAAGCATAATGCAACTGTTGCATTGACATGCACCTCAAAAACGGGCCTTACAAAGACGGAACAGCACTAACTTTTTGATGTGGACTTATTTTCATAACTCCATAATTTAACATTTTTTATTGTATTATTTTTTGTAGATTTGTTCAAGTTCAGTCAGCAAATAACCAATGATGCTCTCTGAAGTCTGAGATTATGGACGAACTCTAGTCACCTCGAAAAATGTCAAGAACACAACAGCAGCTGACCCAAATATTTTACACTTGTGCCAGCGTCACGTTTGCTGGTATATTTAGTGTAAAAGTAATGTCTGGAGGTGCACTGACCTGCGATCCTTTTGTACAGCACATGCTGGGAAAGGAACGCATAAAACATTTCTGAGCCTTACTGATATAAAGGTAAAAAAAAATTTAAAATGTGGGGATTGGAGCGTTTGATATTTTATAGACTTTTTTTTCTTTCTATTGTTGGATCAATTGAGCTCAGACTGATAACATATTTACAAAATACAAAACTCATGTCAGAACATGAACAACCAAAGACGATGCTTAACATTTCCCTTAAATGAAGTCTCTTTTTTCTTGTTTTCTTGAGAACTCAGAGTCTGGTGGCACCACATCAATACGTGGAGGTTATATTTAGCGGCTGATAAAACACCTACCCCCATGACTCATAGGGTAAACGGTTACTAATAGCTTCACAGGAACGAATATGGATGTGATATTTTCGAGGTGGGTGCACCTGATGCAGCATTGCCTATCAAAGCTTCACTACATGTGGTCAAAAGTTTGCTTTTCCATTAGATTTCATCGGGAATATTTGACGGCGCAAATGTGGAAAAAAAAACCTATTCCGAACTCAAAGAAACTCCCCGCTCTCCTTTTCTAATTTTTCCTTAACAAAGCGATTCGCTGAAGCATTTCACACATGTTCATATGTCACAACCCAAAACCGTAAGTTGTTTTATCGAAAAGACTGATGGTTTTTAATTTTGTCTTTTGTTTTTTTACAAATATAAATTGGAAATGGGGCATGCTTTTGTGTTTGGCCCCATTTGCTTTTGGAATTCAAAGCAAATGCTGTTTTAAAAAAAAAACAACAAAAAAAAAAAACATCCAATTTACACTCATAGTCGGTTCAGTCCAATCAAATAAACCGATTCAAAGACAATCGATTCAAATTCTTCATGTGAAAGACCAGGCTTTGGTTAGACCCTGTTACGTAAAAAGATGTTCAAACCTTTGACTTTAAATTCTGCACTACTTTATGTCGCTTTAGGACATAAAACCCCAATGAAAGATTTAATGTTTGTGAGTTAAAGAGCGTCAAAATGTAGAAAATGATCTGAACACTCAGACCTGACCTCCAGAATGACCAGAGGTCAATCTTTTATGATTGCTACTTTGTGTTAAAAAAAAACAAAAAAAAAAAACAACACTGACTTTAATACTTAATCATGACCAAAAAGGAAATTGTAAAGGCCGTTTTTCTTTTCACCTGCCTGAATTGAAAATCTTTGCTCTATGATCTGTCCCCCACACACAACAAATCTACAATTTTACCATCTCAGTTTCTGACTAACTTTGGGCATTTAACCATCTCGTGTTACTGTTTACTTCCCTTGATGATTCTTTAAATATTTAAAACCACAGTCTGCTTTCAGCTCATTTTATTTGTCTTCACGCAGTCTGACGTTAACAGAAAAATAAAAAAAAAATGTAAAAACTCAGGATCCTAAAATGCCCAGCTCACTTTGTTTGGTGCAGACACAAAACAAATGCAGGCCACACTTGATGGTTCGTTTTCACATGCATCACTCTGCCCCGCTCTGTTTGCACCGTCATGTCATCGCAGCCCAGACATGACTCATCAAAACAAGCAGAAAACAATGTTCATGAACACTCAGTGACAAACACATCGTCTGGCCCTGCGTTGGCTGTTAAGCACACAGAAATCACAGAAATATTTCTAGTTCATTGAGTAAATGAGGAGTCAGGTTAAAAAGTAAAAAGTAAAAAAAAAAACCCAAAGAAACATACAAATCTGTACTTAAAATTACAAAAGAAATATGGAGGGAGCTGCATATGGCGATGTTTCAACATATGTAACTTTATGGTATTTTGCTTTGAGAGTACATGTTCTGCATGACACTAAATAAAAGTTTTGATGACATTTGTTGAAAAAGTGCAAAGGGCCAAACATCCCAGTTACTCCTAGTAAACCCTCAGAAAGAGCAGCTTTCTGAGATTTTGATGTCATAAAACACTTTCTCATGTGAAAGAGTCACAATATTCCTTCTAGCTGGAAGCAATTTAAACAACTTCGTGTGAAGCACAAGTTTATGGCGTTCATAAACCGCCATCTAGTGGGGCGATGTGTGGTTGCGCAACTTTGTGCAGCTCTAACCTCAATTTCCTTTCCTTTAATTTTACTTTCCAGTCGTATTCAAAGACCTACAAGGTTTTTTAAAGAACAGAATGAGATCTATAAGAGAGACGAAAACAAAACGTAGTTTTTGTTTTTAAAATCAATGCATAATTGTAAAGTTAAACAGACAAAAGTGATAACAAAAAATTTCTTGTGACATCTCGAAATGTGAAAAAACACTGTCAGTTTTACTATTGAGTTAATATTTGATTAATGTGAAAATGCATACTTTTCAACAAAGATTATTTCAACTGCAGTCAGTGGTTTCAATTTAAATAAAAACATCAAAATTTTCTTATCTGTGAAAGGAAAGAATGTCTACTCTTAACCAAAAACATGCTGTCATAGTTAAATACACGTTGGTTCACAACCATCCCATCACATTCACGATCTGCTTGTTTTAAATGCATGAATAAAAATCACTTTAAACATTTCGCATCTCCCGACAAATTTTCTAGAAGGCGAAAACACAACACGTTCCCGTTTTACCGTGGAGGTTGGAGGTCTTCTGGTGTTTTACGTCCGCCACTAAAACTGGTGACAACTAGAGGGCGGCACACAACATCAGACAAACAGGAAAGCATCAGCTTTCTCAAGGGGCATTTGCTCGCTTCATCAGGGTGACAGGCAGCCTGCAGTTGAGCGTATGCATGTATTTTGACAGTGTCACAATAACTCCCACACAAGTCCAATCTGACTTCAAATTAAAACACGTCTGTCCAGGAAATCCTCTGTGTCCTCACAATGAATGTCAACAGAACAAAGTCCCAGAGACATAAGCAAGACAAACCTGTTCAAGAAAGAAAGACAAAAAACACATGATATGTAAACAAATATGTGCACTCATGTAATGAAAGGACAGTCTGCACTTGCCTAAACTCCTGCAGCTCCACCACATCCATAACATCCTATTTTACCCACTCTAATATCGTTATTCATCTTGATTTTAACACGTTTTCTTACAGTTTCCATATGTGGTTGAAAAAAAAAAAGAAAAAAAAATATTTAACTTGCCATCTGGGGTTTGGATTTTATTTTTGGTGTCCGAACAAAATGATGCAATTTTTCACAGCCATTGCGCTCGCCATAAATAGTTTTGTTGCCTATGGTTCGTTCGGCAGGGCGTGTAAAGAAAGGTTGTTTGTTTAGCCAGCGTGTGTCCGTCACATCCGCCTAGGTCCTGTTAAGAAGGTTTTATATAATGGTTCCTCTGTGGCCGACTGTTTTCTTCAAGCCACTCTTTCCTCTGTCAAAATAAAAACAAATCTCCAAAATGTGCTCAGAGCACCACCACCAAACGTCTCAGTTAAAACGCAGGAAGGTTGAAGTGATTTTTGTTTTATTTAGATCCTCTTAACTTTTTTTTTTTTTTTTAACAAAGTTTCCTGGGTCAAATTCACAGCCATGAAGTTCTGCTCAAGTATCAGTGTTAAATGTTTCTTTTTCTTCTTTCTTCTTGTGTGTATTCCAGAAATGAAACGAGGCCGGGCTGTTGCATCAGAACATGTGAAGCGGACGACATGGCGCTTTCAAGTCACAAAGTTTGAACGTACCAAAGCCAATCAGCTAACAGTGAAAGTGGTTCCACACCTGCTTTCTAACGGAGGATTGCTGCAAAGCGTGTTTTCGTTGGCCTGTTTCATCTCTTGCCCTCTGGAAGTTACTTTTTTGGTTTTGACTTTTAGTTGGACAACAATTGGCTTAGTTGCTGATTAAGACATGATTCAATGTTATATCGTCGGTGCACAACTCTTCTATTTGAAGTAAACTCTTCATTGTGAACGAAGACCACTTTGCTTAAAGAGGGCTGGGAGGCAGAAAGAAAAGACAGATGCAACAAAAGTGCGTTGGAAAAAAGAACTGTGGTAAAACTGAAAACCAAAAAAACAAAATCGAAACGCTGAGAAGATAAACAGCAACCACCAGAGAGGCAGGAAGCTGTAAAACTGGGAGTGAAACCAAACAGGATGTACACCTAACAGGAAGTTTAAAAAAGAAGCATCTGCCCTGGGAGGAGCGACTACTGAAATGGGAATAGTAAAATTTCCTTTCCGCCCTCAATTGCTACTGGCGTTAAAACAAAGCGGAAGCAGTGGGGAACAGCAGCTTTCCAGCTGCCACAAAGTCCAAGGCTATACAAGTTGCATGTTCATAGGATGCTGAAGCAAGTATTACTCAGTGGTCATTAGGTCAAGAACTACAAATGTTTTTAAGTTCGGTGCTGTGAAGATAATGGTGTGGGACTACTTTTTTTTATGTGTATGGCTCTTTCATTCCAGTGAAAGAGACTCTATTTCTAACATCATTGTACGAAGACAAACTGGAGAATTTGATGTTTCCAGCTTTGTGGGGTCAGTTTGTGCACCATTTGGCAAAACAAGGTCAATTAATGCAAGGTTGAGCAAGTTTAGTGAGAAAGATGGAGCCTGCACCAAATCCTGAGCTCAACCTGATATGACGCCTTGAGAATGAATTAGACCAGAAACCGCCACTGTGTCCAACATCAGTGCTTGACCTCACAAATGAGCCTCAGGAAGATTGACAAAAATCCCTGTAAATATGCTCATAAATCTTGTGAAGACAAAAATAACAAAGGAAGATGAAATACAAACACATCTAATTCAATTGTGCTATGCTGGATGAGTCAAAAGAAAAGTTACATAGACTACATTCTTGTCCCATATCTTCCTTAGCAGCAGCAGCTTGTCGCAATACGTAAACAGATCAAAGCCAAGAACAGGTGTTTTATTGTGGATTTAAATCACCAAATACAAAAATGATTTAAAACGTAAAGTGGGTGTAGAAATTTATCATTAATATTTTTTTTCCACTTCCAGTGTGCCAGAAGTTTGAGTGCTAAGTTTAAGCGATTGAGTGTCTTTTTTTTGTATAAGGATGCAGCAGGTTTTCTCAAAAATGATTTTCTCACAGTCTTTTAGTCTTGAGATGTTTTTTTTTTTTTTTTGCTTTAATGTGTTGTCAAAAGTGACAATTAGCAGAAAAGTTCTCTCTTCTGGTCTGCAGAGACGCTATGTACCTCTCCTTCAGAAAAAAAAAAAAAACATGTCATTATGGGTTATTGTTTTCCTTCAACACAGCCAAGCATTGTTGGAATTTCACCTTTCTCTAGATAAATGAGCTGTTGTTCTTCCAAAACAGGGTGGGAAACTTAAACTCTGCAACAGAGCTCCTTCGACGCAAAGGTAATAATGATTCAGTCTCTTATTAACCCTCTCAGGCTCAAATTACTTGAAAAGACTGTTTAAGTTGTTGCAAATCTGCAACACCTGCCTGGAGAGGGTTGAGACAGCAAACCTACCCCACAAAGTAAACTATTTCTGTACGGAATTAGACGTATTATCCATTTACTTGTGTATACATTTCTTAAAAGAGAATTTGTGCAACGTGTGTCTTTGCTGTATTTCTTGTGGATGCCTACATTGATGATTCCCCTGTTCATAGGTGTGTGTATATTGACTCGGGCTCACATGTGCACGTAAATCCCCGTTCCAGAGAGCTTTGCAGAAGAGATGTTCTCACGGGATGGGGTGTGTCGGAGCACCTACTCCAGAGCCATCTCTGACACAGAGGGAGCTTTAGACTGTCTGACCTTTTGCTGATGCTCTCCCCCCCGACCCCAGGGGCTCAATGAACCTCCATTCTCCTGGCCACTGTTTGCTTAGGCGGGATTCTTTCAGGTCTGGCTTTTAAAGAAACAGCGGGACAATCACGGCATATCAAAACGAGCGCTTTTGAGTCCGAGCAATAAGGTCGAGCTTTCGTGGAAATGAAAATGGTCGCTGTCTCAGACTGATGCTACGCATGCTAAAGCCTGCAAAAGTGGCATTTGAGGCATATCCAAATTATAAGTGTGTCTGACAAAACTAAAAACACTGAAGCTTTTTTATGGTATTTTTAATCCAACTTTAGCTTATATGTACAGGTTCTGCTCCGCGTAAAGAAATCGGCGAGTTTGCAGTATGCAAAAGTCAAATGCTTCCAGTTCACATCGGGTCAATTTAGTCTGTTTACATCACAACAATTTACTACAAATGTCATCTGAAGGCACTTTACAAAAAGCAAAACTGAATCAAGAGAAGGATGGAAAATAAAAGAACCAAGAAATTATAATTATTATTGTTATCAATTTTTAAAGGTGGTCAACCGTAGGTTATCTGAATATTCTCCCACCAAAAACGAAAGTTTATGAAAAAAAAGTGTCACTTGGATTTAATCCAGACCTGCAGGATTAGGTCAGTAAGAACTGACAGCAGAGGGAGAAGATAATGCTTCTTAATGAGCTTCCACTGGAAAAGAACCTACAGCAAGTATCAGTCACACCACAGATGGTGAGATCTGCAAGAAGTCCGTTTTCAGGACACAGTTGGGCCGCGGAGGGTGTCAGTGAGTGCAGGAACAGTTTTGCCAACCGTCCCATGCTTTAATCTGTTGCAGCACGCAGCTCAGGACAGCGGGCATTATCGGCTACTGTAAGGGGATTACAGGCAGGCATGTGATTCGCACACTGTGGGGCAGCAGGAGGGGCAGGGCGAGAGGCGCATCGCAAATCTGGACATGCAGACAGATGAGATTAGGATGCATGTCTTTCACAATCTCTGTTTAGGCCTTCTGAACTCGACGTTCATTATTTCAGATCAAGCGCACAGAACTTTGCCTGTGGTTTAATTTTCTCAAAGCCTTTGGCTCCTGAGACCACATTAAACCCACTTATCCAGCGGAGTCCTTGGATTTGTAATGTTAATATCGAAGGCCTGGGATCCTGGATGTTTTCATGAAGAAAAATATTTGTTCATTACGAAGGCAATGAACGAGAATGAGAAAGTATTCCATTTATTAAAAGTCCAGGGGGAGGAAGGAGGGAGATATTTGTCTCATCTGGCCTCCTGCTCCTGCAGGAACGCTTCGTCAGAAGGAATATAATCGACACACCTAAAGAATTTATGATTGTTGTGTCAACACACACCGTCATGGACCATCCTCCATGCTAACAAAAGATCACCCAGTGGATGGGGATTGTAGAATAGTCGCCAGGGCAGCAATAAGTCTCTAAAGCGAGAGACCTGAACCACAGAGGTCAGAGGGGTCATGTCCTGAAAGAAAAAAAGTTTCAAACGCAGGGAATTCGTTTCTCTGCACTTCGCTGCTTTTGCTAGTCACTTACAGACAACGAAATTGTGAAAGGGACATGACACGACTCCCTTTGCAAACAGGGAAAAAGACAAAAAAAAAAAAAAAAAAGCAGAAAATGTAGATCCACGTGGTTCTGCAGACAGGGGGAGGGCGGACCACTGAAAAGAGGAGATTCTGAGCGCCTTCATGCAGTGCTGTATCGCATGTCTGCCAAAACAGGAGCGCGGGCAAAGGAGCAGGGGAAGAGTGGGCTGGGAGCGTGGCAAGAAGGGCGTGTTGATCTCAGCAAATCAGAGTCCTTACTTGTTCAGGCTGGTTTATACTGCCTCTGCCTTGAATGTTCCCTGCAAATATCCTGTGGGAAGATTGTGTTCTGGCTCGCGTTTTCAGTCTCCGGGCTGCCTGCTCTCCAGATGCTTACTCGGCTACTTTTACCTCAGCTGCTTTTGGTGAAAGATCACGTATCTCAAATTCAACAGGCCAGGTCAACCATCTATCCACCCAGAAGAGCTTTCCCCAGAAATGAGTAAAAGACATCCAGCTCAGACATGAATCTGAGCGCATGTCAGGATTTGGTCGGCAATTACATTCGCACTCCTTACGAGGAAATTCCTTTTTTTTTTAGGATATTTATTTTTTACACTGATTCAGGCTGCATAGTCCTCCATTTTGCCCCTTTTCCGTCAAAAATTCAAGAAATGTCTGATGATTATAGAATGATTTCAGCTGCTGACACGGTTTTGAGTTCTTTGTCATGACAAAAACAATTCATCAGCCATGACAGATTGAAGCGTTCAAAGCTTTACTTTATCTCAGTCAACTTGAGAAGAACAGTGCAAAGAGAAAACCTGACAACATTTAGAGGTTGAACTCGTTTCGGATCCTGAAACCTTTTCTGAAACCCTGTGGAAATCTGCATTTACGTTACCGTTGAAAAGACCGTTTTCCTTCTAAAATTTAAAACTAAACCATAAAAATCACGTTTGCTTGAGAGGCCAGCCGCAAGGGGCCCTGAGTGAAGTGGACTATTACCTGCTGAGTCATTCCCGACCAGCTACAGGGCCTGTAATCTGTTTCCCCAGATAAAGAACAGCCTGCTCATAATATTGAATTAGCTTGAAATGTTGAATATCTTAACATTCAAGCAAATCCTGTCAATTATTATTGATGGGAATTATCTCTGGCTGCACATGTAAAGTCCTGCTGGAGATTAAGTAGTGGTGCATGACACGCAACCACACTCTGCCCATTGTGTGCTTCTTCTGGGCCTGACTATAAATCAAACGAAGAAGAAGAAGAAAAACAGCGGGTGAAAGAGCAAAAGGATTTCCATTAGTGCTCAACAAAAAGAGTGTCAAAAGCTGAATAAGAAAGAAACATTATTTGGAAAAACATTGCCTCATATCCTGCTGTTGATTAGCACCATGTAAATAAGGATGAGAGTTCAACACATTCCGATTGAACTGAGCTCTGTGGAGCATTGACTGACCTCGGCCTCTTGTTGGTTGTTTATTCAGATCCACACAGTGACGCAAACCTTCACGCCACGTACGACACACCAAGACCATCACTGTGGTGTTTGTGGATTGATCCCGCTGCACAACGCAGCAGGGCGAAGGTCTCGGCGCTTCTGTGAATGTGTTTCCAACCAAACGGCTTTAATAATGCTGCTTTGACCTCTGGCAGGTAACCGACTCTCTGCCAAATGCAGAGACAGCAATGCAGGGGGATCCGGTTACGAAACCCGCCCGAGAGGCGGAGGAGGAGAAATGATTTCCATTTGCTGTGGTCCTTCACTGCTAATGTGAGAGCGAGTCGACTGAAAACCACAAAAGGAGCAATGAGGGAATATGAAGGTTCTGGTGCCTTGCGTTAACTGTTCATCTGCAGATGAACAGCTAACTCAATGAAACATATCAGGTCAAATACATCACTTAAATACATCCTGGGAATGCTGACACTTATGTGTCAAAAATAATTACACTTGTGTGTCAGCATTCCCAGGCACAATTACTCTTTCAAACAAAGAAAAGATGACTGTTCAAAAGTGACGCGACAAAACTTAGTTACACATTACAAAAGAAGGTTTTCTGCTCTCACTGAAGTTTGTTCATTTGCCTTCAGATCGAAGAATAAAGAGCTGAAGTGTTCGTACCCCTTCGTCCCTCCTCCCATTAGTCACCTGCTTGTATATAAGCCATTTTATGGGGCTTTTACGTGACAGACCAACACGATTTTGAATACATGTCTCACCTCATCAAGGTTTCTGACCTCGATGTCAGAAATCTTCACAGGAAAAGGATTCTCTGTTTAGGTCAAAATGCACTTGGATGAGTCTGTTCGCGAATTACGTGAACGTTGAAGTGAACAAATTGCACTGGATTTTATTTACATTTGTATCAGGGTTAGATACAAATGCTCGACATGCTTTGCAGATTTTTCTTTGTCCTTTCTCGCGGGGTCATTTATCCTTCTACTTCTTGACATAAATGTGCTTCTGCGATGGTTAAACAGAGAGAGTTCCAACAAAATATGTTAAAGCTTGTCTTAATGTGGCAAAAAAAAAGAAAAGAGGGAAAAGGTTCAGGGGCTGCGAAAAGTTTGCACATTTCTCTATATTTCTAATACTGTATGGAACTGCAAAAAAAAAAAACAACAACAACATTTGCATTCATGAGAAGTAAAGACAAAATGAACTGATGATTCGGAATATAAAGACCTACTGGCCTGTTCTCGGGATGGGAAAGACAGAACTATGATCTAAATCGTACACCTATTATGAGATTACATATATAAAAATTCAATTTAGTTCGCAAAACCATGGATGAAGTGTTGGATGTCATCCAAGTTTCTTGACCATGAAGCAACACCGTGAACCAGGCTGGATTTAAATGTAAGCATATGGTCAAAAATAATTACATATTTGGGCTCTGAGCATTTAGTAAGAACTGAGCTGTTTTTACAAGAAAGCTGACCGAGTGGCTTAGGGACTATGGCACATATCCCCTGGACATAAATGCTCTTAGCAGCTTTGTGCTGTTTATTGCCATTGTTGCTAAACCAGAAATAAATCGGCAGTCCACCTGCAACTGTTATGAAACGGCTCTAATAGTCTGAGTTATTAATCATCCACAGGCTGCAACAGACACAGGGCATGGTTGCATGAGAGCGTGGCGACAAAGTGCAAATGTGTAAATCGGTACGGAAAACCTTTCATGCTCATGTAATGATCCAAGAGATCAACTGGGTTTACTGGCCCTGAGATCACATCCTGGGCTGAATGTGGGGAAACTAAGACAGGAATAAACGAAATAAAGCATAATACATGCATGTGCATTAGTTTGGATATTTGCATGCTTCTCTAGAAGATTTGGTAAAAAGAAAAAAAGAAATCCTGATCAACCTTTTCCTTACTTAACAGAAATATCGTCATTTTATATTAGGAAAAGTATCACCATGAGAATGTTGAAACTATGAAGTGTAAAATAACTATAATAAAATCAATAAATATTTGGCTAAAGTTTACAACTCGGAAATAGGTTTATCCACCAGAACTTCTGCTTCTGTCATGCTTTGATCTCCCGGGCCCTGCAATACTACTAATTTGCATAACTGTTAATCCCCATTTTAATACATGACACAAATAAATCCAAAGTTAATAAGCTGTTCAGGTCTCCCCGATTAATTAGTATGTGACCGGCTGGAAGTGGGGAAGTTCTAAACATGAGCGCAAACACATGTTTGAAGCAGAAACATTTCCACCGTGCCGAGCAGGCCGGTTAATGGACCAAGACTACAGCATGACACAGCATTATATCTGGCTCTGGTTTACGTAACAGGGCTCTGACGTGAGCGGACTCTGTCGTTTACACGTATAAACAAAGCACACACAATCTACTTTGATTCATTACTTTACTCATGAGGATGTGTGCACAAAAGCCATTCAGCATATTTCTCTTCCTTTCTCCGCTCTCCTAATGGATTTCCACTCTGCGGTGCACTGTCACCATGACTCAGCAATCTCCTACATCCACCAAAGGCAGTTTTTTTTTTTTTTTTTTTTTTAACAATGGTTTTTGTAACAGTTTTGTGCTTCCAGAATGAGTTTGCAAAAAATAAAAAAATAAATGTATCCTTCAGTATCTGTTGCTGGTAAAATGAAAGCCTTTTTGTAAACGACTTCCCTGAAACTTATAACTGGTTGTGCTGAACTGATCCTTCAAGAATAAGAGATACATTTTCTTGTTACTAAAGGAGTAAAGCAGCCATTGATCATCAGACTCCCTCCACTGTGTTTCAGTTTAGATACGCAGTTTTTCTGAAATACTTTGTTAGTTTCATGCCAGATCTAACAACGGATATTTCATTCAGATGACCAGAGGTTTTTTCTGCGTCTAAATTAAGTTTATCATGTAAAGCATATCAACATTTAAGCTTTAAATTCCTCCAGGTAGATCAGAGGAGGCGGCTTCTAATGATGGATAGCTTTGAACAATATCCGGAAGAATACTGACATTTACAACAGACCGGCCACAAATGTCAGGGGCACAATGAAATTACTTTGTATATATAGATTAGAAATTATCTTATTAATTATGACCGTTTTTTTTCTTTTTTCTTTTCTCTTTTTTTCAAAATGGCTTGACAGATTTTATAATTATCAAAATATATTCTAAATCCAAGTTTATATTAACTTAATTGTAATAATTAAACCCTAAACATCAAACCAGAGCTCTATTTGTGCATCAGAATGGCCTAGTCAAAGTGCAAACTTAAATCCAATTGAGAATTTGAAAAGTGATATGACATGTTCTTAATCCACTTTCGCAACTTTGAACATTTTTTTTGATAAAAAACCTTTAGCTGTGCAAAGTTTGAACAGACATATCTCAGAGGCTTCAAGTTGTTCTTCTAGGAAATTCGTCCTCAAACATTCATCTAAAAAAAGAAATCAAATTGAATTAAATTGAAAAATAAACTGAGATAAAAGTTTGGTTCTGAAAAGAATTTGTCATAAATAAATGTGAAATTTTGCCAAATTCAGGGACATCACATAACTTTTTACATGTGTAGATAAGAAAACATCTGAGGAGATATCATCATGGCCGATGCATGGGAGAAAATATGCAGGTCACCTTGCACACACACCGCTTGTTTTTATAGATGGGGCTCTGCTCTAGAAAAACTCCACGCTGGCATGTTCCTGTGGATTCAGCCATTAAGGTTGTCCTTTCTCACACGGTAACGCTCTGCTTCACGAAATCACCGTGATTCCTTGCCATCATTCAGACAGGCAGCGGGAACAAAGGAACCAGCTTGATATAACAGACGGGCTGCTGTGAGGACAGCTCCCTACCAGCCTGAGTTCTGGTCCTGTGGGCTTTCTTTGGAGTTAAAGGTGCTTTTCCCACCAATTTCTACCAGTGGGACCCGTTGAAAAACCAACAAAAAAGTGATAAAAAAAACAACATTTGGCTTGTTGTTAGAGTGTAAGGTGACTCCAGGCTCCATTCTGAGCCTTGGATCAGAATGTAAGCACATTTTTCTGCTATTGGACTGTAGGCCTCTGTATCCCAGACAATGAGAGCCTCTCTCAAGTTACAGTTTAAACGACATCCTGCCAAAGATTGCACGGCGGCCGCCAGGACGCCTTCTTCTCAGGGAAACGTGAAACCCTTACACCAGTCTTTCCCTCTCACTCATTCATTTTTGCGTTTCCCTTTCATTCAGACCCTTTTAATCACACATGTTAGAGGTTTATCACAGCTATCTTCAAATAAGAAAGTTCGCAGTTGGAAAGCGGACATCTTTGACCCCCACCCCTCGCCGATGTTAGGTTACTGCCATCGCTGTCTGACTTTTCATGATGTTTGATGTTTCAAGTGCAAAACAAACTCAATGCGCATTTCGATTTGACCCTCGGGAGGAGAGGAAATAAACACCCAAAGGAGGGAGGTCGCGTCAAAGTCCAGTGGCAGAACTCCTCCGCCTCTCTTCGCCTCATGCGCCTTAGTTTGGCTGCCACTCCAATAAAACGGACTAATCCGGGACGGGATTAGTCCATGTGGCTTCAATTTGAATGCAAAACACCTTGAAGGCATTTGGGATTACATAAACTGATTGTAACATTTGGATCAGAGATTCTTTTGGGAGCAATTTTATCTTGAAGATTTTGAAAACTGCATTAGAAGAGCATAATGGAGCATGGAAACATACAAAGAGAGAATTAAACTGAACAGCCAAGGATAACATAATTCAGAGAAGCAGATAGGAGGTCCCTGGTCACTCTGGAGGAGCTGCAAAAGGAGTCTTTCAAAGGGATATTTGTGCACAAATCTAGCCTAAAGCTGTTGAAAGAAAATCATGACGTCCTCTTTTCAGTTTGCCACAAGCTATCAGACGCAAACCAGCCTCACACATCTTCCTGTTTCTGCGTGTTACCAAATGAAATAAAAATAAACACTTTCTCCTCTCTCTGTTACATTTAAGAAAAAGTTTTCCATTCGCACAAAATAAAGGAGCGCACCTAACCGCACCGTAGCAGGGCGGCACACAGAGGGTGTTCTGCACACATGGGGCCAAAATGGTGGTCGATATATCTGGTGTAAAATAAACAATGCACACTTCACTGACACATGGAAGTGGCAGCTTTATTTTGTGGCAATTGTCTTCAGCAGGGACAGGGAAGCTGGTCAGAGTAAATCAGTGGCAAGATGGGTGGAAGTTGCATCGTACAGTTGTGTGATTTAGATCAGAGCATGTGTTAGAATGGCCCAGTCAAAGACCAGACCTGAATTCAACAGAGAATTTATGGAAAAACTCGAAGAGTGATAAGAGATGCTCTCAATCCAGTCTGACTCAGATTAGACTTTTTTCACTGTTGATCAGTGGAATGCAAAACATTAGAGGTTGTGCAGGGCAACTGCATTTACGTCAAGATTCTACGAGACGTAGGGGCAGGTTAGTCCAGGAAGCAGTTTTATCTTAATAATCGTCCCATTAATAATAATAATAATAATAATAATAATAATAATAATAATAATAATAATAATAATAATAATAATAATAATAATAATAATAATAATAATAAAGAAAATAACAAATTAAACACAGCCTTTTATATTTACTTAGATTATCTTTGGCGTTCAAATGTGCTTGAGGATCTGAAACATTTAAACCAGGAAAATGCTGTTGATTGTTTCCTTAATTTCTATGGTTCCACTGAGATATGTCGTGGAGGCATGCTGCTTCCTTCTGTTGCATCCTATTTAGAATTCAATAGAAGAAAATATGCACACATATGCATGCATTCTCATTAGTTATGGATCTGTAAGCACACTTGTTATATTTGCATAATGCAGAGCCACGTTTGTAGCATGATGCAACAGATGTTACAGGTTTCATCTGATCAAACATTAACTAAATATGTTTTTAAATATTTTAAGTTATTTGCTTTTAGTTTCTCCTGCCAAAAAAAAAATGTGAATCTGGTATGATATTGTTTATGAATCTACTTTATAAGAATATTTAAATGGTCATACATTAAATGAAAGGCTGCTTCTCAAAGTTTCCAGACGGCCGCTGTAGAAATGTACTTTCGCAGCAAGTTTTCAAACGTCAAAGTAAAAATTCTTAAGGTGAACAACGAGCACACTAATGGCACACAGGCCAAAAGGTTTCTCTCTTTTTGTTTTTTAACGACTGCTCGTCAACAAGCTCCTCCTCCCGGACAGACCACGCCCAGGCCGCTTACGTAAAAGGGGCGGAGTCGGAGGTTTATAACGCCGGTCCAACGTGCGGCTGCAACGTATGCGACGGAACACCCCGAAGAGGAGGAAGTGGGTCGTAAACCACGCTGACGCTCCCGCGTAATTTAGAGCCACGATAAAAACACGAAGTTCTTCTTAAAGTTTCCTTTTAAAAAGTCGAGTCATTTTTCAGCAACATGGCGGAGAAGGTTGACCTGGAGGAAGCGAAGGCGTCCAACGGCGAGGCGCACCGCGACGGGCCGCTCGCCAACGGCTTTACCGGGCAGCGGAAGGGCAGCCCGGAGCCGATGTCCGAGCGGGTGAAGAGGATCGTCAGGGCGAATCTGCTGGTGATCCTGACCGTGGCCGGGGTCATCGTGGGGGTCTTCATCGGGCTCGGCGTGCGCACCGCGTCGCCGACCCTCACCCAGAAGATCTACATCGGCTTCCCCGGCGAGATCCTCATCCGGCTGTTGAAGATGATCATCATCCCCCTGGTGGTGTGCAGCCTGGTGTCCGGGGCGGCGAGCATCGACCCCAAAGCTCTGGGAAAACTGGGTGGCTGGGCCATGCTGTTCTTCTTGGTGACCACCTTGATAGCCTCGAGCATCGGGGTGGCGATGGCGTTCATCATCCAGCCGGGAAACGTGGAAGTGAACACCACCGCGAGCGCCGAAGACATGGACGACGCGATCCCGGCGAACAAAGAAGTTATTGACTCCTTCTTAGACCTGATAAGGTGAGTTGGACAGTTGTTCGCGTTAACCCACGACATATATGTCACTACAGCCATTACGCACGAGACCAGAGCTCACCTGGCGGAGGGCTCGCGCTTCTTGTAACAACAACAAGCAGTTGCATCAGCTTCTGTTTCCTCGTGCGGGTTAAAACCCCTACAGCGCAAGACGCGCTTCTTTGCCGCTCTTTACGCGCGCGCACTAACTCCACTGTTTATAACGAAGTGAAAACTGGATAATTTTTGATGAAATAAATCGCCTAATCGTTGCCGTCAACTGTCTATCTTAAAAGCAACCAACAGAGTCGATGTTTGACTTATTTTTTAATAATGCCCCTTTTTGAATGACTTCCTGACCCTATAAATTGGGTCAAGACGTGAACGTGGTTTACATACAGTGAACTCTTAAGGTCACCAATGTGTAAGTCTGTTCTGCTGAGGTTCTTTTCAGCTCCCCCAGAGTACCTGAATGCACCATGAGGTTCTTGCCTACACTTCTTTATTAAACTTTGAAGAAGTGTAATAATCTCACTATTGCCCTCAAACACACCAGAGTATTAGTAATTTTTTTATTTATTTATTTTTTAACAAGTGGTGATGGCTTCGTCACATGATGTCATGGTTTTTCTTTTGTACTCACACCTCTTCCTGTTCCAGTCAAGTCAGAGGGTTTCCGTTCACAGAAAGCAGAGTACCGCACTGAACTAGACTGCAGCTGGCTGATGTCTGGTTGGATTATATTTAGACTCAAGTCGTACATGTACACACAGCGAAATCTGCTCTTGTTTGTCCTAACTCAAGAAACCTGCTGCCTGAACCTGTGTTTCCAACTTGGCAGCATTACTTTTTTTTTAATGCATGCGTCATACTCATGGGGCGTATGTTTCTTCGCCTTACTTTTGAGGATGTGCTTCCACTATAGAATAAGGGTTGAGTGGGATCTTGGTATGTTTTGACAAATTATCAGTTTACTTGTTCTGAAGGCAGGAAAAAACACTAAGTTGTATTTTTGTATTATTTACTTTGTGAATGGCATCTCACTAAAATGACTTTTAATCAGTTTCATAGAAATATATTTGTAGTTTTATAACTTTTTTTTTTTTTAATATCGTAATGCCAGAAACTGGCCTATGTTTCACAAGAGTCCTTGGAGTTTGCGTTTCCTAGAAAAGACAAAATATTTACCTAAACAAACACAAAAAAAAGCATCAGAAACAACTTGACATCCCCCATCAGGAAGTGTGCTCACATCCAGTAAAGCTGTTGCATAATGTTATTTTCAAGGCAGCTTTTAGTAATTATGGATGTATTTTCCACATCTCCTGCTTTTTCCTTTCCCTCTTCCTGCAGTGCCATCTAGTCACAAATATCCACTTACTGGAAAAAAACGGCTTCTATTTTTAAGAAAACTGCACGGTGCAGTCATACCAACGCTTGGATCATTTCTCACAAAGAGTTTCAAGCAACCTGTTTACTAAAAGATTAACAGTGTTGCCTCCGAATTTTTATCAAGGCATGTCGCAAAACCCGCTGCGCAACACAATCACCTAATTTTAAGGACGCAGAACTTCGTATGTAGGTTCATGGGGAGTAAAGTAAGCACACCCTCCTTCTTTTGTAGGGTGTGGAACACCAGGGCATAATTAGAAAATCTGTCAGTGTTTATTAGAATGCATTTTTCATGCAGAATGAGGACAAAACAGCAGGCCTGAGACGACAGAAGAGGTTATCAAGAACCGAGCAACAATTAAACATGACATCTTGAGTAGAGTGAGTTAAAGCATAAGAATTAAAAACACAGAGATATGGGCAGGTAATTGAGATGCATTTGTTCACTAAAAATAGACATGTCAGACCTCAAGAGGACAAAAAAAGAAAAAAAAAACTGTTTGTATCTGAGTTTTACTGAGGTGGCTGAGTTCAGCATTTGACTACAGTAATCATTTGTTTCCAGCCTGACAAGACGTTTATCTCATGTTGGCCACATGCAGTGTGCTTCCACACTATCCTAATCACACAGCTGGTCTCTCATTAGAAGGAGCCGCCCCCCACTCTCCGTCTGGCTCTGTGTTTGGGTGGCATCACAGCCCAGTGGGTCTGAGCTGTTGGAGAAACAGCAGCCTGGCTCACAGATCCAGGTTGGGTTTAATGTTCAATGTCGCCGTTTCAAACTGATCACGCCGCTGGCAGGTTCAGACGGACCCAGTTTTGCAGGCACTCCTATGAATCCGTGTTGACATTTCTTATCTCCTGCTTTGTCCTTTCACACATAAACCAAATGTTTACAGTAGACATTTGGTCACCCGTTGGATTTACATGCAATCAGTGATGTTTATATAGAGCAGCATAAAAATGTGATAGTAAATATGGCTGTTTACTATATACTTCACTTAGGTTGGCGAACTTGGCTGATTTAAAAAAAAATAAAATTATCTTCATATCAAAAATAAATACTAAAATCATTTTTGCGCATTAGGCATTCATGAATCACCGATATTAACAGCTTCAAAGCCAAACATTTCTTCTTCCTTGTCGACATGTCCTGAATCGGGGGAGGCAACAAAACTCCAAGCCGACGTCAGATTGAAACAAAAGGACACACCTTCGTAGCAGCATGTGTGTCCCAGCCAGCGTTGGCATGACAATGACACCTTTGTGTTTTATCTCACAATTTGCGCAGCAATGTCACACTGTGCCTCGTAGGCGACCTTACCCTCTCAGAATGTGACGCGCTCTGAATAAAGCGATCAGCCGAGGACGATTCACTGGGAAGCTGGTATTCATGATGGAGTTTCACATGAACATGTACGACAAAGACGGCACCAAAACAGGGAAGAGGGACTGGACTGCTTAGGTTACAGTAGTTTCATTGGTGTAAAGTACTGTATGTTCCAAGTTTCAGTGGACGGTGCCATGCAGGCATTTTGTATTGTACAGTCATGATGACCCCATCTAAATATATTGGATAACAATAGGAAAGTTTCTTTATTTCAGAAATGTAATTAAAAAAATAAATTACTCTCAAGGTGCTTTAATTCAGGTGTTTGTTGCTGTGGGTCTAAACTAGTAAAAGGCCTCAGAAAATATCAATATTATACGACCAATAAAAAAGGGTTTTAATCCAGAAATCTTTAGTTATGGCCAAAACGATCGACATTGCTAATCTTAAACTACTTCCACATAAATGCAGGTGAGACCCAAAAGTATACTTTGCTAAACACTGAGTGCTGTATCCAAGGGCCTCAAGGGAAAGTTGAGTGGAAGGAAAAAAATTGTCAGCAAAAGGTGAAATCCATTTTTCAGGATGTGACCATGCTGGTCATCTATACGAGCCGGTCGAAGGAAGACGCTCCAATATCTGACGGAGTGATAGGAGCGTCTGTAATAAATATGGAGCTATATTACTGCTTTCATCGCAAATGTATTTTTTTTCCTCCTCCATTTTAGAATATCAATTAACCGTAAGAATAGTACATTCAGTAGTCCAAAGCTTGCATTCTTGGAAGTCTTTTTCAGCCTTTGTTTTCAGTTGCGTGCCACCTCATCACATGACTTCTAAGCCTGATGTTTCCAATTATTGGCTGACAAGAAGGAGCTTGTGAAGTTAAAGTCTTACTGATCTAAATCCACTGCAGACGGCTGAGAGCAGGGGTATCGAGTACACAAGGCTTTACGAGTTCTTCAGGGGTGATATAATTTGCAGTTGGACTTATTGTACTAGTTGGTGCAGACTTATCTCCATGGCATTAAATAATAGGAGCACAAAGGAGGGAGAAAAGAGGTTTAATAGTTTAGTTCTCTGTGGGAGGTTCTCTGAGACATAGTGCTGCAAAACTACATAAACTGCTTCAATTAGGCTCAAGGATTTGGCTATAATACACTGATCCATCTTACAGATCTTGTAAGACATGGGCTTAAACATTTCTGCTCCACTGTTTTGTTAACTTTGGGGTTTTTTCCTCATGTATGTGGGAAGTGAAATAATTATGCGTTGTTTTCATTTCTTTTCACAGAAACATTTTCCCCTCCAACCTGGTGTCTGCTGCCTTTCAGTCGGTGAGCATTAGACCTTAAGGCTGTGATAACAACCTTACATAACAAACGCTGCTTTTGTACTTCTAAATAAATAATTTATTTTTTTTATTCTTCCCCACCAGTATGGAACCTCTTACAAGATAATGAACAAGACCGGAATCGCAGAGAAGGTGAGGGATTTATTTGGTTATCAACAAAACTCCACACAACATAATTTCAAGATGTTTTGCTTCCTCTCAACAGTTTCTTTTCTTTCCTAAACAAATCCACACTTTTTTTTTTCAGGTTCCCGTTGGAACGGATCAAGACGGGATGAACATTCTTGGACTGGTGGTGTTCGCCATCGTTTTCGGTGTGGCTCTGAGGAAGCTGGGCGAAGAAGGAGAAATCCTCATCAAGTTCTTCAACTCCTTCAACGAGGCCACCATGGTGCTGGTGTCCTGGATCATGTGGTAAGAAAACGCCCCTGTTAATGTTTGGTTGTTTTGCGGGTTTGTAAAAGTAAGTAAGGAGGACAGAAAAAAAACTGCAACAAATTTCAAATTTGAACAACCTACTAATAAATAGAACACTAGAAGATTTCATTACTCAATAATCACATTTTAAATGATTAATTTTAAATAATTAGGATGCTTATGTTTTTTTTTTTTTATCTCTGCTACTACTGGTGACACTTGAATTTTTTCTCTACTGAAAAGAAAAAATTCACTCAACCTAAAGCTTTTTTCTTTCTAAAATTTCCTAAAATCACGTAGTAGCATCATTTTGAAATAGTACTGAAATGAAAGATTTAATTTCTATTCTCTAGATATTTTTATTAAGGATGTTGACACGTCTAGAGGGTGCTACTAGTTTGAGTCCTTTCAGAAAATGTTTTTCCTCAAACAAAGCGTTGTAAGTCTGTTAAGTAACCTTTACCAGTGAGGTAGATTTCCTTTGTGCCGTGTTCCAGAAACCTGACCTGCAGTATTGTGCTGGTCTTTTCTCTCGTCTGGCTGCAGGTACGCCCCTATAGGTATCATGTTCCTCGTCGCCGGTAAGATTGTGGAGATGGACGACGTCGCCAAGCTGTTTGCCAGCCTGGGAAAATACATCGCCTGCTGCATGATTGGCCACGCCATTCACGGCGGGCTGGTGCTGCCCCTCATCTACTTCATTTTTACCAGGAAGAACCCCTACACCTTCCTGTGGGGCATCTTCACAGCCTTGGCCACGGCGTTTGGAACGAGCTCCAGGTATTTCACCTCAAACTCGCCTCTGTTTGCTCTGTTGGGGTTGCTGAATATCCACAAACTGAGGCTCTCCTGTTTCCTGTTTCCAGCTCTGCCACCCTGCCCCTCATGATGAAGTGCGTGGAGGAGAAAAACGGCGTCTCCAAGCACATAAGCCGCTTCATCCTGCCCATCGGCGCCACGGTCAACATGGACGGGGCCGCGCTCTTCCAGTGTGTGGCGGCGGTTTTCATCGCCCAGCTTAACGACACCAGTCTCAACTTTATCCAAGTCATAACCATCCTGTACGTCTGACGTCTGCGGTGACGCGACTCCATTTAAGCGGGTTGCTTTAAAACTAAATGTGATGATACATTTGCAGCTCCTTTTTTTGTGTGGACAGTTTGGTAATTGAATTTGGGGACTTTGTGTTTGTCAGTGTGACGGCGACGGCGTCCAGTGTTGGAGCTGCAGGTATCCCTGCAGGCGGGGTGCTGACCCTGGCTATCATCCTGGAGGCAATTGGACTGCCCACCAGTGACATCTCTCTCATCCTGGCTGTTGACTGGCTTGTGTGAGTAGAAAATATATTTCCATAAACTTCAGCGAACAGGATCAACGTTAGCCCCGCCCGCTAGCTAACGTCAGCTAACACTCTCCTGTGAACTTTTTAGAGATATTTCAGATCAAACTGAGAGATTCGGGGGCTAAAGTTGCTTAACTTGTTGCAATTTGTGTAAATAAATTGCAACAAGTTAATCATGCTGTTCAAGTTATTGCTGCACTTTTAATGGAAGACATTGTCCTCAGAGTCAGCGAAGTTGGGGGGGTAAAGTTGTCTTGACCTGCTGTTTTAAGCAGCCAATCAGACTTCAGGGTCTTAATAGAAGCTGCCCTGCTAGTCCCGCCCACTGAGTTTGATGTGAGTTTGATGGGTACAGTTGACATGTAAAGTTGAAATTTAAATTAATTCGTTTTTAAATGAAATTGAATTGAGGCACATTTAAATAATTATGCCATAACTTATTTATGTATTGTCATCTGGCACTCTTTGCTCTCCATGTAACTGGAAAAAGACAAATGGCTTTCCAACATCTTTTAGAAATACAAAAGTGTGATTTTAGACTTGCATTAATCTGATAACCCTGAAAAAAATAGATCCATTTCTACTACGGTACCTGCCTTCAAGACTCCTTACTAGTTAAATGGAGACCATATGTGTGATATTTTTTATCTCTGTTCAAACCACCATCTGAAAACAGAGTAAGGCACAACGTCAAACCTGTCAAAGACATCTACCTGAAATGACTGGGCAAATAGAGCATTTATAGACAAATGACAAAATGATGGCATTACCAAAGCAAATTTGGCTAACAAATTTTGAAAGAGGTCACATTTTAAAATCCAAAGCAATCCACATGGGGGAGGCAGCAAACATTTGGAAAATCAAAAAGTATTGACATTCTGGTCGGCATGTAATTCAAGGCTCGTATCGCTTCAATACGTAATCCGCATCATAAAGTTAACTCTCTCTCCTCATCCCGTTTTATCCCTCTTTAGTGACCGCACCTGCACGGTGCTGAATGTGGAGGGCGACGCCTTTGGCGCGGGGCTCCTGCAGCACTTTGTGGACAAAACCTCCAAACACGAAGGCGTGGAGGAGCTCAGCGAGGTCAGGATGGGCGGAGATGCGTCCGCCGCCATGCCCGAGCACTCGCCGCTCATCGATAAACGAGGCTCGGAGGGCGCAAAAAGAGACCTCTCCTCCGAGAAAGAGTCGTCCATGTAACGCAGATGGCGACTTCTACCGCAAACCCTCCTAGAAACACAAAACTTAAGCTCCCACTGTTAAGATGAGAGTCCAAGGAGAGACATGCACACTACAATGCAAAGCAACGCTCTCAGACCTCAAATGCTTTTCCGGACGGGGTGCAGCTAACGTCTTATGGGATACATAGAAACCATGATACACTCAGTGGGTTATTTAATTTTTTTAGGGGAATATGAGACTGATTTTTTTTTTTTTTTTTTACATCTCCCTTTTGTTTGTTTGATGTATTCGGTTGGTCTTCTCTGAAATCAGATTGAAAGGTTTCGTAAGCCACTTAAAAGAAAACAGACCATTTCCATCGAGGAGCGCATATTCATGCCGGACAAATGAATATGAATGTCTGTTTCTAAAGCGTTCTTCTACCGTCATTGTGCGTCATTGTTCTTCTGAAAAACTGTCTTTTTGTACATATATTTAAAAAACACACCACAAAATAGCGTCCATAGTTACATTTTTCAATTTAAACGTGTCAGGTTTTGTAATGCCGCATGTAAAACTAAAGCAATAAGAACAATATATTTTTTTTCCGAATGGGATCCAGATTAGAAAATTGAAAAAAATAAATAATAAATATAGCCACTTTCATGCAGGTTTCTTCCAGTGGAGAGTTTCATAGATTTGCATCGATGCAGCGGTGCTCAAGTGTTACAAGCTGTGCAGTGGATAACAGTCCTGTTCTTGTTTTTGTTTGACTTCGCATTGTTAAAATTAAGAGTCCTTAAGCCTTTTTGATTTAGAACTGTGACCAATCATTCGTGACCAATCGTTTTATCGGCTCTTTCAGGTGTTTCGATTGAAGTAGACACTTTGAAGAGATAAACGATCTACAACACGCTGCTGTAATCTGTAGTCGTTGCCCTAAACAAGATGATCTCTGAGCAAAATGCTACTTACTGTACATGTGGAGGAGGCAGTTTTGCTCCATGCTGCTCACGGTGAAGCACACACAGCTGCTCAGTAGTAGAGGCTTTGCTTTCTCATTTGCTTTGACTATCTGAAACTGTTTTGGCTAACTTTGCTGGAACACGCGGAAGCCTGACTGGCGGACAGATTGAAAGTAAAGTCCAGTCCGATTTTAATTCACGATATTAGAAAAGCACAATCAAAGGCACAATCTGTAATTATCTGCTCTATTATTGGAAGCATGCTTTTGTACTGTAACTGGTTCCTTTACATCTTTTATTTTAGTATCCCATCCTTTGCAGAGAGCACAATGATTCCTTCACCTTGGTGATGGAGATCCACCTCCCCATGCTGCAAGGACGTAGTTCATCTATCCGCCTTACACCTGCTTTGAAACGGCCAAGATGATATTTGGAAAAGATGTTTTACAGTTAGTTTAGTTTAGTTTTTGTCTTGTTGCTTGGAGGGTGTTTATAGAAGGCTTATTTTTTGGTCTTTTATAATTGTGGTTATTCATAACCAAATGTTCTCTTACTGTATGTTTTCCCCATGCTTTTTAAGGGGCGGGAGGACAAATATAGTTGTTATTGTATTCCAAAGGCTACTAGATGAAATATTAGCTGTGGTATTGTCCCAAAGGAAAATGAAGGAGCACAAACGTTCTGACTCGTCTCTCGAGACGGACTTTACCTTCTTAAAAAGACAACGGAGCCTCAGGTTTGACGTTCGCCTTGTTCTTCAGGTACTGTAAGACCAAAAAATCAAAGTCGGCTTAATGAAGGAGACGCCTGGACTTTTTTTTTATTATCAATTATTATCTCTACTAATTTTGGATTTCTCTCTTGTCGCCTCCCCTGACTGCCCCACACGCTGCTGCTTCTGTGCAGGCTGCAGCTTTTTACCAGAGTATAAATAGAGTGATGACTCCAGTTACTTGCATAATGTATGGTATGCATACTGTGTCCGCCTTGTCCGTTCTCAAGTTGCCTTCGACTGCCGACGCGTCTACATTTTTAGTATGGCAGCAGGACCGGACGGGCTGATTTTACCGTTAAGCTGAAGACATAATGAACTTTGCAAAAGGATGTCTTTTTGGGAGTTATTTATGTTTCGGATATTACAGCCACAAGAGGAAACACTTCTTCTTTGAATGTCCATTTGTAATAGTTTATATTTATTTTTAGTCCAAATCTAAAGGATTTTTTTTTTGCCAATGTGCCGTGACATAATAATAGATCTGATTTTGGTTTTTCTTTCTCCCAGATGGATGGTTGTAGATTTGTTAGATTTTGTCGCGCTTGTGTCTGAAGCGCATGACTGACGTGTACGCTGAAGAAGTCCTTCTAGTTTAAAACAATTTTTGGTATGATTGATATTTTATGATGTTTTAAGTGGGAATGATAGCAGCAGAATTAAATTTTTTTTTATTTTATTTTTTTTAAAGCAAAATTTTGCCTTCGACGTATGAATATATGTAGTAGACCTGAAATCTCATCATTTGTCCCGTATGTTGTGGAAATCTGATGAAATGTTCTGCATTTTTCCAGCACGGCTGTTCAGCTGTTCCTCCATTGAGATTTCAATGCCGTTTTCTTTTTCTCTTCTAAACATCATGCGGCGGTTTTGTTCAATCACATTATTTTTGTTGCAATGAAGTTCACTGTGACGAGGCTATACTTTGAAAAAACACAAACTAATTTGTACTGCCAGACTGTAGTCATTTGGTTAAAAACAGTAAACTGTTCTTTCTTAAATTGCTCGTGTCTCTGAACTGTTTTTTAAAAAAAGTTTCTTTGTTTTTCTTTTTTTTTTTAACTGTTTAAAATTACCACTTGCACATAAAATGAAGTTTACAAAGGCTGCAGTCACATTCTAGGTGAATTCCATGTAGGGTTGTTTCTGACAGGAATCCTAAAAATATAGTCACTTAAAAAAATAAATATACCTGACTGTTTTCATGGCGTGTCAAAAATATTCTCAAAAATCAGAGACAAAATGTCTTTTCGGAGGTCCTCGGTTAATTGAGACGATTTGTCTTTGGCAACGAACTGTTGGAAAATCTCAGCCCAGTTCTTTAGCTCCTTCAAACTCCAAAATGAAATTATTACTTTAATCCTAAATCTGCCAGGAGTATAAAAAATGTTGGGCTTCACTGAACATCCCCATCAGTTAAGTTGCACAGAAACAGAATTTTCTTTTGTGGCCACAAAAATTCATGATTTGAACGTCGTTTGGCAGAGTTCATTTCAAGCATTGGATTGTTTTGTTGCACAAAATGCTTAACAAGGTTTTAGGTGAAAGTCATGGCCGAAGCTTCACTGAATCCAAAACCATCAAGCGGTTGCGTTGAGGCGAAATTAATGAGCTGGAGGTAGTCCTCTACTGTAATTTCCTCCAATTTATGCAAAGCCCTTACCAATACAAGTTCATTTAATCCCTCAGCATAATTCTTCCACCGTCATGTATTACCTCATATCTGATAAATTCAGCAAACCTAACGAGGTGAGGCAATCTTAAGTCTGTAGTTGGGTTGCATTGTGTCCTGCATTCAGGTGTGTGATGTCACAAATATGGAAAGACAAAAACTTTTGTTTCAGTGCTCACATCATCCAGCGAGATGGATGATGTCGACCAGTCTGAGAATTTTTTTTAAAGACTTTATTGTCTTTTTGTTCTACCGTGAGAACAACTTCTCAAAGGCCTGAAACACTCGAGATAAGTCACGGTGTTCCCAGGAACTGTGTGCTCGAAGGTTCACCTCAAAGCCAGTCTGTTTGAGACCGGGGAAAACAGAAACATTAAGCATGTTAAAGGTTGAAGCTAATGACGGTGCTGCTACTGAAAGACCAAACAAAGTCACCAGATGAGAATCTTCCAAACGTTGGCCACACAGGTTTGGCTTGCAAAGGTGGATCTGAACTAGAGCTTCCCCAAAGTGCACTTCTTTACTCCCTAAACATTTGACCAAAATCAACATTTATATTTAAATGCCAGCAGCAAATGCTTTTTTAATTCTGCTTTTGTGCATTTTAGACACAAACAATGACATCAGGGGTGCAAAAAGAGAAGCAGGTTTGGCTGCATCATACGTTTACCTGTGACAGAATATTTTCTGCAACATACATGGACCACACTGATTTTCAGGGGGTTTTCGTGGCTTTGGCTAAACATGATGGCTACAACTGTAGTTTTGTGAATGTCTAAAAAAAACATTCGCTTAAACTCCTGTGTCTTTGGTTTCTCATTCAGAAACAGAAGAGAGCTTCTAATGAAGGCAGTAAAAGTTAAACCCGTCCCTCCCCACCCCGTCTTTTTTTGCTGTTTAATATTCAGCAAATATGATTTGTTTTGATGAATGTCTGATTCATTTCTATTTTTTCCAAAAATTCCATAACATTTGTGTCGAAGAGAAAAGATTGAAAATCAGTCTTTGGCATAAAATCAGCAGACAGACATAATAATAAAAAGATTTACTCCCTCCTAAAAAAAAAAAAAACAGTTGTTGCTTTTCAATCTGTTGAGTGCAACTTTATATAAAAATATAATGGATGATAAAGCATTCATTTCAATTGGGAATTAAAAAAAAATTTAAAGTCCTGTCAAAGTTAACTAAATACATGTAACACATGCTGTGCTGTTTATCTGAGCCTCGACCTGATTATGTTTGTAAGGACTGAATGACTCATCAGAATATAATGAAAAGCTTTAGCAATCTTACATATGTGACGAGGACGCCACACCCATCCGAGTGGCTGTCAAGAGCAGAATCCTTCCAACAATGTAAACACATTTCTAGGAAGAATTGGAGTGAAAAGTGGCGCTCTCTGCGTGGGATCAAAAGGTGTTACTGTCAGCAGACCGTAAGTTTTTCCCGTACAGTCACATTCCTGTTTGAGGAGTCAGGAACAGAAACGGCCTCCGACTACGGTACTTCTTTCAAAGGCGTTGTGCCATCTAGTGTTCATGAAGAAGCAGTGGAGGTTCTGTGTTAACAAAACATAAAAATGTAAGCAACAATCTATATATTTGCAGTTCATGAGTGAACCTGTATTACATGAAGGATTGGAGTTGGTTCTACAGAAATGTGTGAGTAAGAGATGGATCAACATGTACTGAAAGAAATGATGTATTTCACAGTTGAGTCCATTATATTTTATAGTAAGGCTGGAGGTATAATTTATTTATTATAGCATACAAATCTTGGAGTGATGGAAAACTCATTTTCACAAATAAAAGCTTGCTCATCGCATCAGACCTGAAAGTCAAGATGGCCAATAATTTTACCGGAAATATTTATTTTACTCAAGACAAAAAACAACTGAGAACATGAGTTTGCAATAAACAGATTAGTAAAAATAAAACAATAAAGGAATAAAACAAAATGATAAAAACACATTTATATGTCGTTAGAGATTATCTTGCAAAATTGTTGGCACCCATGATACAACTGAAATGAATAAATGCAATTGTGGCCGAAACAAGATGGTGCAAAGTGGGAGAAAATATAAATATTTAGATCAAAGTATATTCATACGTAATATTTAGATTCAAAGAAGCAAATTCTCTGAGTGTACAATTAAGTTAATCTTTGCATGAACGGCTTAAAAGTATCTCCATTTTTAACATGGTAGTTTGAAACTTGACTATCTTCAATTAGGAACAAAATGAATGTGGAATACAAAAAGCTGCATTTCAGTCTTTTCATTTGAAACACAATTACACAGTCAAAATTATTGCATGGAACATCAATAAAACATGAAAACAGAATGCAAAATAAAGCAAATCTAGACTAGTAGACTGACTAATCTACAAGGACTAGTTAATTAAAAGGACTAGTAGTCTTTTTAATAGTGTTTCTCTTGAAATAAAAAAGGGGGAAGGAGGCGCTTCATAAGAAATGTAAATCGACACAAACCCATTATCAATGGACAAAGAAATACAAAAAAGGCCAAAACAGGACAATAGGGAGATGTTTATACTTTACAGATAATTTCTGCTCGACTTGTGCAAACTTTGAGACTATTTCAGTCCAATTGTTCTTGATCCACTATGTGACAGTAATTATTTTGAAACATCTGAGTACAGAGGCCCTTTGTTTCCTCATCTTTCATGGAGGTGTTTGGCTCTACATTGCATCAATCTGCTCTGACGATCATTTACAGGATAAGGAAACACAAAACAGGGAGCAGTCGCAGTGAAATAACACCACAAAATCTGAAAAACCAGGCATGCAATGAAGGAAAGTCAAAGGGCCGATTGGATGCAATAATTGGTGGAACCATTTAATTTCTTGTGCAATGGATACACAAGAATGTGTGAATTGTGAAGGAAGGAAAACACAGACTGGGCACCTGTTGGAAATAGTTACAACTTTAAACCTAGAACATGTTCAGAATTTTAAATAATCCCCCTGTAACATTTATACAGTACGATACATTCAGTCAACTAGAGAACAAACCAGCTGTTGATTGTTTAGGGCTAAGGTGAGTGGACTAGTAGTCTTTTTAAAAGTGCCTCTCTTGAAAAAAGTACATAAACTTCTTATGACGTGTTTTAACATCAAGCTTAACATTTGAACACATACTAGAAAATATTGAGCAGCTTTGACACGTTGGCAGCTAGTAAAACTGTAATCATTTTAGCAGCACATACTGCTCAGGCATCTTTCATCAAAGGATTTTTGAGGTATTTTTTTTTTTCAGGTAATAAATACAGTGCAACAGAAACAGCCCGAGAGCACCTACGGTCACTCATAATTTGCTTCTGTCCAGCCTTTTTTTCATAGGGTTGGGGTACTGAGGATTCTCAATCACACCTTCTCCGAACTTGAGCTCCAGGAAGGCCCTTTGGTTGTTGGGGCCGTAGGCTGTGATGCCAGCGAAGGGCATGGGCACCAGCGGCTGCAGGAAGTGCTCTGGAAACTCCACGTCCTGTTTGTGCTCGGTCCATGTGTCTTTCGTCATGATGCCGCTGCGCGAGTAGAAAGGCCACAGATCCACGTGCAGGTGGTTGGCCTCGCTGTACTGCACTCTATAAAAGTCTCCCTCCACTGCCCGCTCCCACACGTAGCCATTAGCATCCACTAGAGAGCCCGAGTCCAGGTTCTTCAGGTAGTCGCAGTTGGGCACGTCCTCAAGGTAGATACCCAGGTCCACATCGTAGTCCCAGGGTATGATGTCTTGATGGCGGACGGCACCAAGAAGAGAGCCTCCCTCCAGCCAGTAACGCACACCGGAGCTCTCCAGGATATTAATTACGTATTTGGTGGTTTCTCTCAGTGCTCTCAGACAGCAGGGAGGCGTCCAGCGATCCAGATATAGGTAGTCCGGTGTGTCATCCTGCACGGTGCCAAAGCATCGGGGAGTCTCTTTAGTGCAACCATACCACTGTTCCTTTCCCTCAGGGAGAAGAAGGCGCTTCAGACCGAAGCTCCTCATGAGTTTCCCAGTTGCCTCCTTCAGTCGAGTGTCAGCCTTCCACTGATTGTGAGCAGAGCTGAAAAGTGGTCGGTGGTTTGCCGAGAAACAAGGGCTCTCCAGGAGTTTCACCTTCCAGCCCCTTAAGGTGGTCTGAACGAAAAGGGCAGGAAAGAGAGGGCGCCCTAGCGGTACGGATAAGTTGAAAAGGTCCTCAGTCCGAATCAAGACAACAGCGTCGCCTTGTAAAGCCGTACACACACTCCCACTGCTTCCTGAAGCGGCCGGTGAGTAGGTGGCAGTCCACTCTTTGAGGTTGACCCGCAGGTGGAGGCACTGCACCGCGGATCGAGTTAAAACGGGCACCGCTACCAGCCTCACGGGCCCCCCGCCTTCACCTTCCAACTCTTTAATGAGTCTCTCAAAAACTCTTGGCTGTTCCAGCTCCACGCCGTCAGGTACCAACAGGACAAACTCTGTCTGCAAGTGAAACTCTGGCCTGTGAGCTTGTGGTGGCTGGTCGGGGCTAGGAGAGAGCACCAAAAGACGGGCGCCCTCTGGAAGTACAAGGGGAGGATACGGAAATGTGTCGGCCACAGCCAGAAAGGGAAGCTCTGGACGTTGACGAAGGAAAGAGTTAGCAACATCCCCAACGTAATTCTCAAAGTTTTCAAACTCCCGAAGGAGAACAGATACACGTGGGCTTCGGCCATGGCCCTCCGCTGCCATTCCTGCATGCTCACCTCCAATGACCCCTAACGCTCCCCCCAGAAGGGAAGCCGGCCGGGCAGCTCTCCTCGAGCCTCTACCAAGCTCCTTCCTTTTCTCCATCATCTGCTGTTGGGCCCGGGATACATAATAAAGTATGAGGAGGTTGAGGATGATGGCACCCGTTAACAGACCCTGGCACAAACTGATACGCATGGCAAATAATACTTTTTAGAGTTTCTTGGAGGAAGAATTCAAGTTTCACTGAAGGCATCCAGTGGTGGATTTTGGCTCTCCATGTGTTCAGCAGCTGGAGACAAACTGAAAGCATAGAAAGACAAAGAAATGTTATAAAACTCTGTGTGTGTAGGCAAAAAATGCATTAAATGTATCTTGGACATTTTTTATGATTTTAAACTGAAACTAACATAACCCTAATCCTACAGTAAATTTAAAAGATGAAATAGTGCCTTTAACTTCTTTAATTCCATAAATTAAGTGCTCCAAGTGACCTTTTTGATTCTTCACAATGGATCTTAGCTAAAAATTATAATGAACCAACTGATATTTTTAAATATAATTAAGATACAAATGCAGAATTAAAAATCCACAATAGAAAAAAGTATCAACAATATTTTTTTAAAACTTAAATCTATTTTTCTTCACATTCGGTTGAAAACAACAACTTTCTTTTACATTGGTCCCACAAAAAAACTGAGAAAACACATGCATCATCTTTTTGCTGAAGTTTTATGTTTTGTTTCCTGAATTGTAAAAAATAAAATAGGCATAAAATGTTTTTTTTTAATGCTACAAGCTCTTCCTTGGTAACACAGATAATTGACTAAATAATAAACGCACAACAAGAACAAGTTATCAAAAAAATATTCCAGCAATACTCACCTTTCTTTGAATACATATCATACTGCAAGACATTCTTTGGAGCAATCCAGGGAAACCCCAGCATGCATTCGTAATTCGAAACTCGAGTATTTACATTATTTTTTACCATAATATTAACATCACTGTGGTGTATTCTTTTTTCAGTCAGCTTTCGGTGAGCATTAGCTAAACTGCCTCAACGGGAAGCGGCGAACAAAAGCACAAGTCAGTATTATTTACAACGTTGGAGGAAGCTGGGTTCTCGTTACTGAAAGTAGAGACCTGCAATACTGTCCAGGCATTCGTGTAATTAATGCTTTATTATATGACTCCATGCAAGGAACCTCACCAAAACGGCTTTAGCATTATGCTAGGACACCTTTTGCCTTTGTTGCGCGAAGCAACCAAAGCGCTTCCTGTCTTTGTCCTTCAGAATAAAAGTATCATATAATTACATTTTCTATCATTTTGTTGGGCTATTTTTTTTATTTATTTAGTTTTTACATAAAAAAAACACACACCAAATTTTCCATTAGGATGTACTTTTTTGAGGGTATTTTTATTTGAGATAAGTACTTTCTTAGCTTTCGAATTCAGTTCATTGTGCATTTGTTGCTCACAAACGTACATTGACTCTATATATATATATATATATTTGATAAATTGGTATAAAAGCCATTTTTAAGGAGATCATCATCTTGCAGTCTTGATTCAGACAACTCTGGTTGGTACCCAAATTATTATTATTATTTTTTGACTGCTTAGTAAAGTTTTTTTTTTCCTAATGTTGAGTGGAATGATGGTGATAATACAGGCTGTACTGTAAGTGCATCCGCGGTGGCTTTAATTTGTGGAATTGGACACATCACAAGTCTGTGTGCCTTAATCAAACAATGTTCTACAACAAAACAGCAAAAACAAAAACTGACAATGGAAAACTTCATCTTAAGTGGATGGAAACAAGATAATTAGCTTTGATAACTTTATAAAGAAATGCTGATGAAATAGTGTATTATAAAGGCAATTTGGATTCTCTGTATGCCACTCAATGCGCTGTAAGCTCACTAAGAACTAATTTTATACATGACATTTTATATATGGGGTTGTAATCTGAGATATTTTATACTTGCGTATAAAAGAATATGAGCCAAAACAAATGGTAGTGGGTTACAAGACAAAGATAACAGAATATACCATGCGATTTTTAAAAAAATTACAAATTGTGAAAGTACTGGACTAAAATAAAAAAAAAAAATAAAAAATGGATGGATGGATGGATTGCAAATACAAAATGGTTTATTTGTGGGTCTGATGTAGGAAGAGTTGAAATTGCAGTGTGTACGCAAAAAGACACACATTTAATCAGAACCGCTTTGAGAAGCAACCAAATAATGTTCCATAATATAAATACTAGTATGGAAGGCTGCAGTCCAGGCTTTATTTTGGAAGTGCCTATACTGTGACCTTCACTTGCTGGTCAAGTGGTTCTTGTCATGAAGAAGCTTAAGAACTACTGGTTCAACCGAGTGTGTTTGAAACTGTAAACAAAGCAAACATTTGAAGAAAACCGAGATTTATATGTGAGATGGGGAAACCGGAAGTAGAATTTTGGGTGGTTCTGTGGGGCTTTGCTGTGTCAAAACGCTTTCTGATCACAAAATGGCAGGAAATGAACTCCCACTGGCGAGATCCTCATTGTATATCAGAGAAAAGAGTCCCGTTATTTGTCACCCAATTTCAGACCCCTACCGACGGCAAGCGCGGGGAAGAGCTTACACAAAATAAAGGTTGCAAGCAAATGGACGACGTTTGTTTTGGAAATATTGCATAAAATAGTTATGTTCTGGTGTATATTTGTTTAAATGTTTATGGAAAAATGCGTACAAATGTATCTGTTAAACGTGCCCCATAAAGAAATAAGCCGTTCTGAATACTGTCGGGGTTTTATTCTGAAAGTTTGAAAGCGGAAGTGTAGTATTTTACCAACTGAATAGTAATTCGACTCTGTCGTTTGAGAAAGGGAAGAATAGAGGGCAGCTTGTAGAGAACAGCTGGGTTCGGTGAAGGGTTCGGGGTGGTGTTTTTGAAATTATTTTGTTTATACAGCCTGCTTGTTTCTAAATAAGTATCCTGGCGAAAGGGTGAACGGTGAAATGGAGGCGGACAGATCCGGCGGAGGACTAAACCCAAACTCCGGAGGCGGCGGCGGCGGCGGCGGAGGCAGTGGTACTAGCGGAGCGGGGCGCAACCCTAACGGGCCCAAAGCAGGACCGGGCCAGACGACGTCGGGTGCCGGAGTCGGGCCAATGGCAGCGGCAGCCGGGGCCATCTCCGGGTCGTTCCTGCCTCGAGAGGCGCAGGACGGGGACTCGGGCATGACGCTTCCCGGGATCCTGCACTTCATCCAGTACGAGTGGGGACGCTTCCAGGCCGAGAAATACCGCTGGGAGGCTGAGAGGGACGAACTCAGGGTAATTGTATTTATTTACATAAAGCATGTGTTGGATGGTTTTTACACCAAAACAGGCTCAGGACGAAAAAAACAAAAAAAAAAAAAACCTAAACAAGCGAAACAAACAAACAAGGAAACACCACAGAGTCTCTTGCTCTGCTTTGTAGTGTTCCCTAAAATCAGTGTCAGGGAGACGGCATGCTAATGGGCTAACGTATCGCACCGACAGGGATGCATTATTACTGTACAATAAAAGGAAGTGCACCACTTAATGTTCGCAACAAGGAAAGCAGCTGCCACTCTTCTCCACGAGCGAAACAGACAAGGTTTTCATCTCGCATTAATTCATGCTGGTTAAAATGTATGCTGGCAAACAAAAACAAGCCGCAGAATCGAGGTAAATAGTTCACGTCTGATTGTCTTCTTTTGCTACTTGGATATATGTCTTTTTCAAAGACACGTCCTGCCCTCAGCTCTTTATATAGACTGTATTTTGACATTCGTGCGAAACTGAACCAAGAGGCCATAATATGATTTTTAAGCACATTCTCATGTGGTTTCTCTGTTGTGGTTTAGGAGTCAGTGACATGCAGCTTTGAGGTAAAAAGAAGAAAAAAAAATCACTGCATTATTGAGCAATTCGTATTTGACTAAAGAGATCATGGCCTTACCCGTTTGAAAACTTAGTGAAAAGGCAGAATAGTTTTGTGGTTGAAATGTTGTGTTTTGAAGGTGAATGTAAATATTGTGAGATTCTCACTGAATTAAATAATGACCTTGATTTAAAAAAAAAACAACCAAAAGATCAGGTTATCTGAACTCTTAAAAACAAGGATAATATGATCAGATTTGTTTTTGTATTTGAAACAGAAAAAAACAGCCCTTATCTCTAATGCTGCTGAGTATACAATATTGTAACATGTTGATTATTACAGAAGTATTAATTGTTGGAATTCAAATGCATAGACTTAGGAAAATATGTTCAAACAGTACATATTTTATGTTTTTGTTCTGCTGTTCTTTATATAGTAACACAGCTAAAATTAGCTGCTTAATTAGTCAGGCTATCTGCTTGGGAAGCCAGTCTGCAGTTAGCAGCTTAACAAACATGCTGCTTGTCATTTAAGTGAGAGCAAAACAGCGGGAGTCTTCATTCACTGACATATCGCACGTTAAGCTGTAGGATACCAGTTACCCCTTCCCATCCACACCATTACAGTCTGTGATATTTATTTATTTATTTATTTTGTGACTGGACATATTTCCAGAGAGCTAAATGGTTTAAGTGTGATTGCGCTTCTTACTGAGCACCAGAACATCAACAACAAATTGGGGTCTCCATCAAACCCGCAAAACCCTGGTCACTGACACTCTGACATTTCAGTCGAAGGATTTGGAGTTGTGGGAACAAAGTGTGTAAAACAATTTCTCTCCCATTCTTAGATATCAGTTAATTAGGAAGTAACTGGTTATTTGAATAATAGCTTTTTGATGAATCGTGAATTATGATAGTTCAAGCTTTTTTTTCTTGGTAAAATGATTGATCAGGACGATGTTTTTGGAACAAAAGCATCTCCTTTCCACAGATGTTATTCTCTGATTTATAACAGTCCCGATCTACAGTAAAATGTGTATCTGTGTGTGCGGTGGTGGCGCTCAAAGCAAAGCCTGCCCTTTGAACTGGCGCACAAATAAATGACTCACTGGTGCGGGGGAAAGAAAAAGTTTTGTCGATATGCAATGATCTGCAGCTTACTAACGCGAGCGCAGGGCCTGCCGTTAGGTTGGACGTGTAGGCCTACAACTTTAAAGGTCATTGACCTGCATGTGTAAAAGTGGCTTGGACAAACTATGTGAACATGTGAGTCAGTGGCAGAAAAATCCCCGGGAGCAAACCATGAGTCCCACGGTGGTCCCAGTTGTTCAGATGCCAAGTTGCACAAGATAAATGTTTCTCTCCTGCATAGATGTAGGATTTTGCTTTAGTCTAAAACTGCTCTTGTGTGTAGTTGGAACAGCAACTGCTCTGGTTTATTTACGGCCTTTTCTTATACTTACATTGAGACATGCCTTCTGTCTTCTTTGAAGTGTTTCTGCTCATAGCAAAATGTGAGAAAATAATCCTGACAGTTTCTTTTACTGTGGGACTCCTCCACTCTGTTTGCCCCCTGACTCAAACCTATGTAGTTTATAAATAGGAGTCTGATAAAATATGGATGAACAATAACAAACTGGCTGCGCTCACTTCTTTTATGGGCACACGGAAGAGAAACTGAGAAGAGAAATTAGAAATGGGTCACCCGCCATGTCCAACAGGCCATTATAGCTGGGTTTGCATGTAGGTATTTGCAGCACATGATCTGGCTTCACAGGTACAATTAGCACAGTGTCCTGAGCTGGAGGAATGAAGGGGAACACTGCAGTGTGGTGCTGGAAAAAAATGACCTAGCTTACATTTTAACACCCACAGGCCTCTGGCCTTTGTTGCCAGCATGCTTGAAGAGCTCTCAACATGCCAGTTAGTTTGCCCGCTGGGTACATCCTGCACAATTAACAACATGCAGTACGCGTGTGAAGTATATTTAGCTTCGATGATGTCTACACAAGACTGCGTGTGCATTTAATTTCAAGCTTTTATAATCGAATCACAAACATTTTCATAAAACAACAACAACAAAAAAAACAGAGTTGACACTTTGTGTGTATGGTGGGAGTTGCATCTTTGTAGCCTGGCGTGTCTCTGCAAGACCACCACACGTGTTCCCTCTGTGAGCGTGTTGTTCGTCTAAGAAGCCACCTGTGGTGTCCTGTCTGCTCTGACAGGCCGACAATTGATGTCTTCCCCGCCTCTCTGAATGAGGTGGGACGTTTCGGGTCAAACGCAGGACAGCAGCAGAAGGGTGGTTGTTTACCTTTGAGTCTTAGAATAGTTTTTTGAGGGGGGGAAAAAAAAGGTTTCTGTCAAATCACAGCACTACTGCGATACGTTGTTAGCCATGTCACTTATGTGCAGATAGATTAGTGGTTACCCACAAGGCATTACTTCCTGTTGACTGTGGGCTTCAGGGCCCCTGGCCCTGAAGCCCACAGGGCCAGGGGCCAGGGGCCCTAATTAATAGTTACACTCTCTTAGCTTTGACACACATGACATCCGTAGGCATTGCAGTATTTCTAGCCATGCTTTCTTTCTACTTGCATTTACTTTTTTTCGGTTATTTGGTGCTGCAAAAACATATTTAGCTACACATTTTGTCACCGAAATAGTGTGATCCACGAATACACCTTTCCCCCCAAGCAATATACCATAGCATTGTCTTTTGCTACAGTTACAGCTGCTAGAGACTTTTTGATAACTCTTCATTGTGGATCAGTAGTTTGATTGAAGTCCTCATTTGACTAAAAATAATTTGAGCTAAGTGCTTTCTGGCTGTTTGTTTAGGGATGTTTTATTACAGGAAAGTTAACCCTGGCCCTAATCTCAAACAGTTTTTCTAGAATTACCCATCTGACTTCCCATCAACCCCATTGGACAAAAAGAAACCCTCACAGAATGATGTCATCATCTCCAAATCTCTCTTTACTTATCAGGTTACTTCTGGTTGCACTGGATTTTATTTAAGGGAATCAGATCAAAAGGGGGTGGATCCAAAATTCACAGCACTCTTTTCAATCTTGTATCTGTAAGCTATTTGAAGGTTATTTATCCACTTTGCAATTATGCACTACTTTGTGTTGGTCTGTCTTCTAAAATCCCAATAGAATATGTTGAAGTTTCTGGTTTAATGTGTCTAAGTATGAGAAAGTTCAAGTATTAAAAATAGTTTCTCCAGCCACTGCATGAGATTTAATCTTTGTACTTTGTGAGCCTGTTTTGACTTTATTATGTTTAATCACCACACACTTGTTTTATTCCTTCCTAGTCTCATTTTTTAACTCAGCCTTGAGGTCCTACCTTTCAGGATTTATTTCCCAAGTGACTCTACATAAACACACACTTTCTGACGGAGCTACACACTTCAAACCAGCACTGGATTATTCTTCTCTAATAGCAGAATATTTATAATCGTGTTTGGATGTTGTAATTTTGGGGCTGGAGCAGTTCTAGTATGATCCCGGTGCAAAAAAGTGGTAAAATCAACTTTTATTGAAGTTTCACAAATCAAATAAAAGTTTCACAAATCCCAAACATGATTTTAAATATTCTGCTAATCAAGCAGAATAATCCAGTCCAGGTTTGAAGAGTCTAGGTGTTGTAATTTTTGAACTAGAGTCGTTTAGAAATCCGGAAGGTAGTAAAAAATTAGGTGGAATCGCCCTTTTACTATTTCCCGAATCGGAAGCTAGAATTGGAAACCAACTTCAGCTTCGTCACTTTCTGCTCTGCTCCTGCAGGCTCTGTCCCAGAAAATGTCTGATCTACTTGTTTGCTTGTGGACTTTTTTATTTGTATTTTTTTAAGAGCAATGAGAATGGGTAAATGGATGGTCAGCAGGGACGGAAAGCTGCCCTTGACTCTTCTGTGTCGCTGGAAGACCAGGAGTGACAGAACAGGCCAAACCTGTGTCGGCTCTCGAGGTGTCGGTGTATTTTAGAGAAGTCAGCAGCTGACGAGATGAAAACACAAACACAAGAAAGAGAGATCAGATGGCATGACAGGTGTGTTCCCAGGAAAGTTCCTTTTGTGATTGAGGGTTTTGTTAGTTTTACTAAGATGACATCAGCACTGTATGCCCAGTGTCACGAGCAAGGTCGTATCTAATGCCATGTAATGAACTTTTCTAAGCAGACACTTACTCTTTAATAATACATTTTGTAAAATGAGAAGGGATGTTAATCTGCTGCTTTAAAACCGTTGATAAATCATCTTTAGTGGCAGATCAGTGAGTTGCTTTGATCAGATTCCTGAATCTGCTGTTGTTGGCAAAAAGGTAGAAGCGATGGAAATAAATGAAAACCAAAAAGAAAACACATATTCAGCTTTTCATTCAAAGGTTAGATTTGAGTGTAAATACATTTTAGTACATTATTAAGCACATGGTACATGTGCCTCTAACTTTTATCACCTTGTTTTACCAGGAAGTTCTGATTGGTGATCAGCAGGTCGAACACAGAAAAATTTATTTACTAAATGTCAAACATTTATTTATATATCAACATTTGCATGTATTTTGATGTTTTTTTGAAATTGTGATGCTTAAATTTGTGTTTAATAAAAATTAGATAAAGGTTTGGGGCATATCTTTTGATGCATAAAATAAATAATCTATTTTACTTATGATGAAATGTAATTTTCTTTTTAATTTTCATGTTAAATTTAAATTTTACTCATCAAAGAACCTCGTGCATTCTTTTTTGTTTTGTTGTACTTTAAAAAATAAAATAAAATAAAAAAAATAAAAATAAAACTTGACATCACAGACCTGAAACCAAAAGTTAGTGGCATCTTGATTGTTACATCTAGATAAAAAAAGCATCAAAACAAAAACATTTGCATCATTCTATGTATTTTGAAGTTTTGTCTTTAATCTATAGCTAAATGTTTACATGCATATACTTGAGATGTAGTGCTGTTTTTTCTTATTTTTCAGCACATCGCATCTGCTATTAATGAAATGAAACAAACATGAACGAGGGCATAATTATGATCACCTCTGTTGTGGCCAACAACACGGTTGAAGGTTGCATGCGTGTGAGACTGGTGTGATGCTTATCAGTGAAGGAGGGCAGGTTGGGGCTTCTCTGTGCGCGCATATGAGTAAAAATGTGTGTCCTACTTTCTGTAGATGAAGGAGAAAAATTCCTGAGAGGTGAAAAGGAGGAAATGCATTGTTGAATGGGATCATTTATACGACAGGAACTTGACAGGTCCATATCTGTTGTTACTTGTCACAACAACAGTGTTTGGCATGGCTGTTGAGAACGATTTAAGCCCATCCTGGGATACTGTTGTGTGTGCCTTAATATCCCCTCTAATATCCCCTCTTTTTTTTTCTTGTTTTTGTTAGTTAGTATACCGATCATCGGTTTGAGCAGAACCGTTTTTAACACATTTCTATCTACTTTTCTGAATTTACCACCTTCATAACCATGCCAGGACCCAGTTGAGCAGTGTCTGAACTTGTATTTTAGTGTACTGTGAAAATCTAACAATGTGGCAAACATGGCCAATTTGCTTCGACTATTGCAAAACCTATCACTTAAAATGCTCTTAACTGCAACCAGACATTATAAACCCACATAAATACTGTAAATATGTTCTTGCATTGTTGTCCACTCTTGGTAAAACAGCTTCTTGCACGGACTCATTTGCTGTTCCAAGATTAGTTCAGCAATAAACCACACAAGCAAACATATCTCTATTTTAAAGCTTATACCTTCAGTATTCACATCTGAACTTTTTTTCATCTCCAAAGCCCTTCGATTAGTCTCTATGAAACAACATTGCATTAATCAGGATTACTCAGCAGCAGCAAGGTTTACTTGGCAGATTATCCCATGTTCCTCCATAATCATGACACAGCTGTCTGTGTTGGTGTGAGCCCTCCTTGTAGATGTACTGTCTGGAGCAGGCTGAGCTTCTGCCCCGTGAGGCGCCGGTTTTTAGACTGTTCTACTTTTACAGAACTGAGTGTAGGAGGAGCCTGGCGGACACAGACTGGGGCAAGTGGGGGAGAAATGGGCTGTAAAATAAGCTCTATTTGTGCTCTGACGCGACTTGGTACCGTGAGTTACAGAGAGGAAATTTGCAGTGCTGTTGCACAGCCTCCTGCTTGCATAGGCTTAAAGTAGAACTGGGTTAGAGCTGTTTAAACCTACTTGGAGTTGGAATCACATTTTTTTTTACTTTTTTTTTTGAGGGGGAAAAATTTGAGAAGTCTGATGTTATTCAGTGAACTCTGAGCATGCACCTGCTCTCATCCTATCACAATTTTGTCCAGATTCCTTAAAAAAAAAAAAAAAAAAACACTAAAAAAACATCACTTTTCCCTCACAAATCTCTTTGTTTTGATAAATGGCCAGAATGGGCTGTGAAAAGAAAAGTCTTTCCTCAAGTTGGGAGTCCTATCAGCACCGAGGAAGGAAATGGACAGGAAACGGGAAAGGAAGGATGTGTCTTACAAGAGAGTGTTTTAATTCAGCTGGTCTGTTTCTTGTTTTTACTCTTCTGCAGCTGCGCACGCAGGCCTTTGCCAGCAATGGGTTTAAAAATAAGAGTCCTTTGACTTATGACTCTGGATTTCAAGAAGTTGTGTTTAAGGGCTTGCCACATCAAGACTTCCTTCTTCTTCCTACTTGAACCTCCCTCCTCCCATGCTCACGATGGAGCTCATGTTTATTTTCCAGAATGTGTTCTGTGTTGTTGATTGGCATATTTCTGTGTGTCAGGCTCAGGTGGCATTCCTGCAGGGTGAAAGGAAAGGCCAGGAGAACATGAAACAAGACCTCGTGAGGCGGATCAAAATGTTGGAGTATGCCCTCAAACAAGAAAGGTGAAGTACAAGACAGTAAAACGATCTCTTTGTCCTCAATAACCAAAGGTTTTGCATTCTGTAGGTGCTGCGATCTAGTTAGGATAGATGTTTGACTCCTTTAACGTTGATCTTGTGGGATTTTTTTTGCTTCCAGGGCTAAGCACCAGAAGCTGAAATCTGGAAATGACCAGAGTCCTGGAGACAAGAAGCCTGAAATGGAGGCAGATCAGGGTATGTTTTAAATTTTATCTAAGCCAGTTAGGTATGTGGATATATTATGTGATCTACGTTATGCCTTCATTTCCTTAGTTCCCAATGGACCAGCTGAGACCGACTCTGAGCCACCCAATCAAATGTCCTGGAAAGAGGGTCGTCAACTACTACGCAAGTATGCCATGACTTTCATGTCAAAGATTCAAGAACCTTTTTTTCCAAGAACCGTCTTGAGAGTTTTGCCCCTGCAACGCAGGTACCTTGAGGAAGTCGGCTACTCAGACACCATCCTGGACATGCGCTCCAAACGCGTGCGCTCCCTGCTGGGGCGGAGCAGCCCGGAGGCCAACGGGCCCCCATCGAGCGACAGCTGTCCGGAACCAGAACCCCGAGCGGCTGGAGACTCATTGTTGGTCAGACAAATAGAAGAACAAATTAAAAAGTGAGACACTTTTACTGCTGCAACTTGCAATCACAGTCGTGAGGTACTGTGAGTTCTAACCATGACTTTGGATGACTCATAGAAATTTTTAATAGGAACAAGAGAAAGACATCAAAACAGTATTTAAAATAAAGTTACAATAAAATGCCTTGACTTAGACAAAATAAAATCTGGCTTATTCATCATACAGCTGTCTTTGCTTAAAAGTTGTAGCTTAAAAAGTATTTAAAAAAAATTTTTTTTGTCTGAAATAAGTCTTAATGTTCTGAACCTGGTTAGCAGATATGGACCCTGTTGAAGGCATTTTGAAATTATAGTGACTAAAATTCTTATACAGTTTTGAACAGTCTGAAAAAAATAGTGTTAACTTTTTATTTTAGGAGCAGGAAAGAAGGAAAGTTGAGTTTGAAAAATGTTTTTTCCTTCTTTTATTGTTTCAGTGTTGGGCTGTGTGAAAATGTAACTCTGTATGTTTTAACAGGAATGCAGGCAAAGAAAGCTCCAAGGAGAGCGTCGGCAGCTCGGTGCTCGACAAGATCCCCTTCCTTCCCGGTTGCGAGGATGACGATGAAGAAGACAGTGACGAGGAAGATGACTTCCAAGGCATGACCACTGATTGCATCGACGGTCCACGCAAAATCAAAAAGCCCCGTGTAAAGGTGAGATCAGTGAGTTGAGCCTGATGAGTTGTCACAAACAACAAGCTGCTCGTCACACCAACTGTATCTCTGCGTCTTTTTTTTTTTTTTGTCTGCTGTCCAGATAAGTTCAGAACCCATGACTACAGATCTGGACCCGGAGGATGAGGAGGACGAGGACGACTCAGAAGACGCCCTGAATGAATTTGACTTTCTGGGCTCTCCCGAGGCCCGGATCTCGGGTGATGGACGGGAGATAGGTACGCCGCTACCGTAGTTGTCAACACTGCCAGGATCACTGCCGACTGTCTTCTCTGCCTCCACTCGCTCACCTTTTTACCTCCTACGTCCTGTTGTGTCTTGGCATCTTTTTTCGTCAATAAAACCAACCTCTTTTTTCCCAACCGCCTGTCTCTGTCCTGTTTCACAATCTTTAGATCTGTGTGGCTGCCATCTTTGTCTTGTATATTGTGCAGCTTGAAAAGGTGATCACGCATGCTGCCTTCACTGGTCATGTGCTCACATTTCATTCCTTGAAACCATAAATACACCATGTAGATGTTTCACCCATGAAAGTGGATGTAACGTAGTTGAGGGTCTTATATGTATATTTAAGGTATGTAGTGTGTCTTTCTTTTCCGCTTTTCTTCTCCTTTCATTTGTTTCATCTGCTGGCCTCTCCGTCATTTCTCCGCCTCTCGGAACTGACTGGATGTTTTCTCTCTCCCTCTTCTCGCCGGGTTCAGAAAACCGCAGGAACAAGCTGCAAGGCATGATGTCGGACTTCCCACCTAAACCATCTCCGCCCCCATCTGTATCGGGACAGGCTCGCTCCGGGGAAGGTTAGGCTTTATCTAATATACTCATCAAAAAGGAAAAACAAAAAAATCCACACCTGAGTTATTTCACCGGTATGCTCCCACACACACGGTTGGACACTGAAATTCAAACTTAATTTTCTCATTTTTAAAGCCTGTGTTAGAAGACTACACCTACACCTGTAAATGTTATCTTTGGTACACTGTGTGGGAGTAATGCACCCAGAATAAAATAGCACAGCTTTCTAAAGTTCTTCGCTATGGAGACCTTTCAGCATTTATAAAGTCATGTTTTTTTAATACCATGAGGGGTAACATGCTTTTCCACGTTCGACCTGCAGGTGGTGCCCTAGGATTCTCCTCTGATGTCTTTATTATGGACGCTGTTGGAGGAGGCGACATGAACCTGGGTGAGCTGGCGGATCTCACCGTCGCCAACGACAACGAGCTCTCCATCGATGTAAGTACACCTCTGACCCGGTCGACCCTCTGATCAGCATGTGAAGCAGCACACACGCTAATAATAAGCTTTTGCTTCGCGCGCCACCAGATGCAGGACAACCGAGAGGAGTTCAAGAAGACCTGGAATCCTCGTTTCACGCTGCGCAGCCACTTTGACGCCATCCGGGCGTTGACGTTCCACCCCAGCCAAGCAGTGCTGCTCACGGCGTCTGAGGACGGCACACTAAAGCTGTGGAACCTCAACAAGGCCATGCACTCAAAAAAGTAAGAGAATGAAATACAGTGACTTGTAAAGGGTTGCACTTCAGGTGATTCTACAATCTTTGTCATGCTACATTGAGATTTTAAGAGATATACCAAGAAAATGTGGCGCACAAGTATTATTATTTAACGTGGAATATGAAGCATTTTGTTTTTCATAAGTGAAAGCCTGAACTATTTACCTTCCCTTAGCTTTGTTTATCCAGCTCTTCCATAAAACCAAATTTGCTTAGTGCATGACTAGCAGCTCCTCCAGAGTTCCCATGGACGTCTTCGCTTTGATAATGCTCTGTGGCTTTCACGAAACAACTGGACTTACACTGGGATTAGGTTACACACAGGCAGGATCTATTTACTAGGTGGTTTATTTCTGTAAGCAGATTATTAATTTACTTAGGAGAATTAGAGTTAAAGATCCAAATTTCTTTTTCATGTTGTTTGAAAAAACTTTTGAGCGTAATTTTCCTTCCATTTAACAATTATATGTTCCTGTGATCCGTCACATAAAATCCTAGTAGAATCACTGAAGTTTGAGGTGGTAGTATAACAAAATGTGGAAAGGTTCAATATAAACACTTTCTCAAGACTGCATAGGGGCAAAAAGAGCTAAGAGTTTGAAGTATGAAGCACATTTAACAAGTTGCATCCCTCTACAGGAATGCAGCTTTGGACGTTGAGCCCATCTATACCTTCCGGGCACACAGGTGAGTTCAGGCTCTGACGAATAAAAACTAGTAGTATAGTATTTCCCCTGAAAACAAGCCACCGCCATCTGTCTGTGTTTTCATAGTGGAGCGGTGCTGTCGCTGACCATGAGTGATGACGGAGAGTCCTGCTACAGCGGAGGTTTGGATGGAAGCGTCAGATGTTGGAAGATGCCCGACCTCAACGTAGATCCTTATGATAACTACGGTGAGACGTCACAGTTTGCTCAGCTTCATGGGACTCCGCTGGCCATAAAGCAATTAGGGAGCAAATTAGATGAGATTAAAAGGGGTTGTCAACTTAGAGACTACAAACTGTAGCAGAAACCTGCCACCTGCTGTCCATTTAGGAGAATGAAGCGTAAGGGTGAGCTACATTATTTTTCATGTTGTATATAAATTATGGACTGACCAGCAGTCAAATGCTGTGAATGAGAGAAGACTGATTTTATTTTTGGAACGTTATTAAATTACGTTAAAAAAAAAAGAAAACTCATTTTTCAACTTCTATGATTGACTGTGGCTTGTTTTTTTATAAGGTCAATTAAAAAACAAAATCTAGGGAGAAAAAAATGTTCATGTTGAATTTCATTTGGTTCTCATTTGCTGCCTCCTACACTATTTTACACATGCATTTAAAACTGGAGTTCACAAACGTCTAACATCTACCCTGTTTATGCTCGCATTTCAAAAATGACCTAAAACATAGTTTACAAAATCTTAAAATTTGCTGTTATCCTCACATCAAGTATGTGCTTTAAGTTTTAATGCACTGCGGGTCTCCCTTCAGATCCTGGCATTCAGAGCAGCGTGCTGGACGGCCACGAGGACAGCGTTTGGGGTTTGACGTATTCGTTGGCTCACCATCGTCTCGCTTCCTGCTCAGCTGATGGCACGATTCGCCTCTGGGACCCTCAGAACTCATCTCCCTGCATGTCCGTCTTCAACAAGGAGAGAGGTAGAGATCGGCTTTTGGAGGTTGAAAAGAGTCGGGCAACAAAAAAGCAGCAAACTGTTTTATTTTTAAAACTCAGAACAAATAATGTAACAAGTAACCATCACATTCAAAGCAGAATGAAATGGGTTTCGCTGACAAAGCAACAACAAAACATTGCAAAATTGTATCTAAAAAGAGCAGAAAGCGACTGATTTGTTCTAAAAAGTATCATTCCTTGGGTTTTTTTGTGTTTATAAAACATAAGTTTCACAATAAATTAAAAATATGATCTAAAGGTTTATTTTTCATTGTGTTTCATTTAAAAAATGGAAAGTAGCACATTTTGAAAACCCATTACTCTGTGGGATCTATTTCAAGTGTTCTTAATATTAATTTGGATGAATAAGGCTTACTGCTAGAGAAAAACCCAAATTTTGCGTCTCAGAAAATTAGCACTTCCACTTAATTTTCATTCCATTTAATTTCCCATTGTGCATTTTTGTGTGGTTTTATTTTTGAAAACCTGTATTTTCAGAGCACGGAACCCCGACTTCTGTGGCCTTTGTGACCACTGACCCCAACCAGGTGGTGGTGTCGTTCGACAGCGGAGAAACGCTGCTCTATGACCTCAACACGGAGCAGAGCATCACCGCGCTAGAGACTCAAACGAAAGATGGTACATTCAGAGGATCTCCCTCCCTAATTTTCCACTACAACCAACCTTTTCCTGCTGCCTCAAGAACAAACCATTAGCTAAATACACAAACCATTTGAATGTATGTTTTCCTTGCAGGCAGTGAACTAATCAATCGCGTCGTCAGTCACCCAAATGAACCCGTTTCCATTACTGCACATGAAAATCGCACCATCCGCTTCATGGACAACAAGACAGGTACCCGCTTCATATCTTCTGTTGGTGCTCCCTGAGTACAACCTAAGTCTTCTGGAGATAAAGATTAAACCCAGTTTGCTGATGTGTTTGTGCAGGTAAAGTTGTCCACTCCATGGTGGCTCACTTGGATGCTGTCACATGCCTCACTACAGACCCCAAAGGCACTTACCTCATCTCTGGAAGTAAGTATTGCCCAGCTTGACTTATCAAGACCTTGACTGCAAAACTACACTCAAGAAAATTTTTAACCATCATTCCATTTTATCACTGACAACCAATTATTATTTTCACTCAAAATGTCTTAAACGATGATTTAAAATGAGCAAAAATGAAGACAATGAGATGGATTATTTGACTTCTCTGGGGAAATAAACTAATTGGCGTTGTATAACAAGACCTGAACACACTTCCCCACCTTTCACCTGCACTTTGCCTCTTGCAGGCCACGACTGCTCGGTGCGTCTGTGGATGCTGGACAACAGGACGTGCGTGCAGGAAATCACCGCCCACAGGAAGAAGCACGACGAGGCCATTCACGACGTGGCCTTTCACCCTTCTCAGCCCTTCATCGCTAGCGCTGGCGCAGACGCACTTGCCAAGATTTTTGTGTGAATCCACTGTTGCCAATTTGGTAAGATGTCAACATAGCAATAAAGCAACAAAGCTATTACATATCATGTATATTTTCCAAAATGTTTACAAATAAAGCTGGAAAAGATCTTGCGGTCCGGATTGGGGTTGCTTAGCTTTGATAACTGTCATCAAAAAAAAAAAATCTTGGTCACTAGAAACCCACCGCACTTTATAAAAAGCCTTATTGTTGGTATAAATGGTGTTTGTCTTCTTTCCATATTGATTTAAATAATGTATATAATGACAAAGATTTTCTTGTATGGAAAAAATCTGGTGTTTTGTAATATTGTTAACATTATTTCATCTTTTTTGAGGATTTATAACTGCTGGCACAACATATGCACTAAACATCTAATGACTGTCTAATGTTATGTTTTTATATTAGGATTTAGAAACTAAAGCTTTATTTTTTTTAAAGAGCCCTCTTCTTCAGTTGCGAATGTTAGGTTTTTTTTTTTTTACAGGGTATGTTTTATAATTTTTGTATTCAAAATTCCCCAATATAACTTACTAAAATGTTCAACAGCTCCAAAATAAAACAAGAAAGTGACTCGAGAGCCATTTTATCTGCAAGTTCTGCCGTTTATGTGAATTAGATCCATGCAGATGTAATTGGTGGAGAAGCAAACGGCTGTAAAGTGCTGGCAGATAACAGATGGGAGGCACAAAGGGATGACCTCAAGTAAAGTAACTTATTATGTAACCCTACAGCCACTTTATTTTAGTAGAAATGAGTTCAGTTACTGCAAAAACTGTTGGCAACACTTCATTAACTTCTAAGACTTTCAGGAAGGTTTTATATGTTGTAGAAAAGCCTCTGTGTTCTCCTTGTGTTAGACGTAAGGAGAGAGTTAGTCACCCAGCAGGATGTTGTAAAATTGTTGTTGTTGCCACAGAAACAATGGCAAGATTGTTTGCCTGCACTCACAGCGCCTTTCAGCTCTTGATGTAGATTCATGATTGTTTTCCACTACAACCACTACAGTCTGTGCACCATCACAGACAGGTGCATCTCGACAAATTAAAGCATCATCACCTGTTGTTGACTTTTTATAAAATCAGTTCAAAAAGAAAAACATATTTTATACATTTCTTACACACAGAACATATTTGAAATGTATACATTGACAGGTTTTTTTTTTAAATTTATGATTTGAATCAGATCAGTTGCAATGACAGGCAGAGTTTTCTTAAAGAAACTTGTGAGCATTATTATGTCTGTACAACTGGTAGAATTGCTTAATTGATTAATAATTTCGTCTAAGCTTATATAGTCGAGTCGTTGAAATTGAGTCAGTTTTTTGGCATTTGTTGTGTTTGGGCATAGGATTGCTATTAGATTTGGCATGGATGTGCAGATTAACCCTCCATTTTTAATTTTTTTTTTTTTTTACTTTCGCCTCAAACAAGTTGGCAAATTCATTACAGGATGTGTGAGAGTGCAGTGCTTCAGGAACGTTTGTGATCTTGTCAGCTGTTCCCAATAAAGTTCCAGCATTTCAAATGTTTTTTTTTTAATGATTTCCACAAAGAACGTTTCCTTGAGTATGTTAGTGTAGAGTAACAGCTTTGCGGGCGTTCGTATTTGAATTTTCTAGCAAACTGATTGTTACAATTTTAGATTAAGTAACTCATAATCATTCAATTTCACAGAGGTAAGCAATTGCCATACATAATTATGTGTTTTGTGAATTTTCACTTTTTGAGCTGGATTGGTGAAATAAACTTTTCGATGATATTCTAGTTTGCTAAAAAGCATCAATATGCTCCGAGTGTGAAAACCGTTGGCATTGAAAAATATTTCTGAAAATTTGTCTTGTGATCTGAACATCCCTAATCCCGCCTTTTTGTTTCTGTCTCTTCAGCGTCCTGCCACCACAACTGGGCAAAAAGATGCTGAAGACGACAGCGGAAGAATTTCTCCCTCTCTTTCTATTCTTCTCTCGTTCTCTCTCTATCTCTATCACACACACGCAAACACATCCAACCGTCCTGCAGCCCACTGGCTGGGTCTTCACCACAGGACATCAACCCCCTGGCCCTTCTTCTACCCTTCACAGTTCTCTTGACGCCTCAGTGACTTCTTGTAATACTAATCATATCTTGTACTGCTTTTTTACAACTTAAAAGGTTATGGCTGCTCTGTTTTCAAGTAATCATATTTAAAAAAAAACACAACAAAAAACACTTTTCTACACTACACTCTCCAGCTTGTTTTCGCCCTCCCTCCATTCTGCCTGTGTTTGTTAATATGCACCTTGTGTATACGTTTATGCGCTCTCGCTGCTGACACACTACTCACACTTCACTATCAGGTTTGCGCCGTCGCCTGTCCTTTCTGATCTTCGGTTTGAATTGATGAGGAAAGTGTTTCTGGCAGATGAACAATAAAGTCGCTGCCAGGGCTCACAAGAAACACCCGATCCAGGCTCTGCTTTGGAAATTATCTCACATTCCGAAGGATCCATGTAGGTTGTGTTTGTTCGGTTCCACATTTTGGATAGGAGAATGTTTTACCTCGGCTGTGTGTAATATCAGGAGACACGAAGCAGTAAACAAATAGCTTTACTTTTAAATATCTTAGCACTTCATCTCGTTTCATTCCGCCGTATGGCGTCCCGTGATTCTGCGTCTTCTCCTGTGGGTTGCTGTTTAAAGGCAAAAAGAAAAAAAAAAAAAAAACGTTCCCGAAACAACAGATTCCCACAGTCATGATCCATTTCAAACTGATGCTCTCGCACTACATTACACGGCTGAAGATAGAGATTATAGGACCCCAGCTGAAATCAGTAGGCTGTAAAGGTGTGAGCCTGGCCTTCGCGCTCTAGGCAAATGGCACAGATGCTGCCATTTGGTGCTTTTTACTGTACAGTGGAGTGTGCGCGCGTGCGCTGTGTGTTTGTATATGCACTATTTAAACCATGGTGCTACAAAAAGACCTCATCAGTCTTGAGTCAGAATCAGGGACCTGTTTATTGTGTTTCAGTGTGACTGTTGGCACTTTTTGAATCTGTTTCAGTTGTGTCATTTCATTAGCCGTGGCCGTGTTTCAGAATCAGCAGTCGCTGTTAATGTTTTGATTGAGGAATGTGAAGAGTTTTGATTGTTTCAGGCCGAACTGATGTGCAGGTCTGATCCTGAGAAGGTCATTTTGAGCTTTTGGAAGAGCTTCGTGAAGGCAGTGCCAGTTTCTGGGGGGGGGCGTTATGGGTTGTTTAGTTGCTGGTTTTTAATATTTTAGAAACACCAGAACTCATTAGGCTTTCTGTTGAAGGTGAAAAGATGGCTTCCTTCTTGCTCCAGAGGCATCCTAAGGAAAATGTTGACTTCTGGTTAGAAGTTTGCAAACACTCAGCAAAATTATTATTTTCTTTTGTGAGCTTTAATGCTTTTTTTTAACTTTACTGTTGTAGAATAACTTGAAGAAAAGCAGGTTTGGGAGCACAAGTTTGTATTTATTGTGGATTTGTTTTTCTTTTAATCACACATGATTAAAACAACGCAGATAGACTCCAAAACTAAAGTATTGGTAATTGCCCCTTATTAAATAACACTTTCACCACAAGCATTATGCAGTCTATTTCGACTGGACATTTCATTGGCCTGCATGTCAGTTGGTTGTTTTCCTGCCATAGACTTGGATTTTAAGCATATCTTATATGTTTTCAATACTGCTGAGATGAGGACCTTATCAGAAATGTAATATTTACCAAGTTTTAAAAAAAATATTGTGGAGTTTGAGAAAGGCCACAATGAATTTAAATTTGTGTTCCTACTTTCTCTTTTCTGATTCATTAAAGTTTTATCTTGTATTATGGGTCAGCCCAAGTGAAGAATGGCTGAAATAAGTCATTAAAAGTCCAGCACAAATATGCTGGTATATGTAAAACTCTGAACTAAACATTCTTCTTGGGGAAAAAAAAGTATTGTAAAAAAAAGTGTGGGTGTTATTTGACACCTGGTATGTCTCGCTGACTTGTTTTGAACGGTAACCCAGCGATCCCCTGGGTTTAAACAGTTCCTCTGAAACTCCTCACATCTGTCTCTTCCTTCGCTGCGTTTATACAAATCTCTGCAAATCGTCATCTGGTTCTGAATGTGCACAATCTGTCGGCATGCGACAATGTTTTCGGTGTGAGAAGCTGCAACGCATCAGGTTTAAACTAGCTAAACTAAGATGTTGATGAACGAGAAGATGGAGAACACATGCACTAAAATAGAGCTGTAAAATCATTGCTGGGTCTTTCACGACATTTAGGTAATCCAGATATGTTGTGGATCATCTAACATCCGGTAAATAAAGTCCTCTAGATTAGATTAGATATGGATTTCTAAAAACAAACATATTTATCAGGTTTAGGTGAAGTTTGCCTTTTCCCAAGCAGCCCTCAGTTCAAGACCCCTAAAACTTGATATACAGGGTCACAAATAGTTTTTTTTTTCTTTTGCAATGCTAGAATTAATTATAAATCTGTATATTTTTTGTCCAAACAGGGTGTTGTATAAATGTGTGAGATTAGATAACAAGTCACTGCTGTTAGTTTGACATAAATCTGAAAAATCAGACAAAAAAAAAAAAAAAAGCTATGCCCCACAGCAGGTCATAATGTTCTGTTCCTATATTTAACTACTATTTACTTCCACCTTGCACTACATCTGAAAGTGAATGCTTAGTTTAGAAATGAGCAAATGGGGGTGCAGGAAGGCTTTGCAGGTGGCGTCGTCGCCTGAATGGAAACCTCTGTCCCCGAGTTGTTCCCTCTCTCCTCTGAGGGGACTGAAGACAAATCAGTGTCGCATTTAGAAAATAAACCGGAAACAGGCTGTAGATGACGAGTAGATTCACCATTATGTGCTGTAAATGTCGACCATTTCATCGTTTTTCTTTGTTGCATTTCATTTTTTTTTTAAAAAAATTATGAATATGATTATTAAGATTTAAAAATACTGTAGTATCAGAAGAGTCGTTTTTTTCCCTTGCTACACATAGAACATACTTGTGAATGATGAGGATGATGTAAAACTTGTAAAAAAAAATCAAAAATAATAAAAAAAAGGCAAAACGGTTAAAAAGCAAAAGAAAAATGCTGCAAATATGTTGGGGGGGAATAATCTGTTACCAGTCAGAGGCCAAGATAAAGGACTCTCATTTCTTTGTGTTTTTATTTTTTTATTAGCAACTTATCACTGTGTGATATTTTGTACATCATATAAAGCTGTATTCCAACAATTTCCTCTAACTACAAGGGATAAGAGACCTGCTTTTTATTGATTTTGTCTTATATATTTTTGAACTGCATTCTGGCTTGTATCAAATGACTCTTTTTGTTTACAGGGGTCGTCTGTTGTATGTCATTAAGGAAGAAAGGATGAAAAATAAAAATTTTGTACAGTGAAATAACAACAGTCTCTGTGTGTTATACAGAATGATATGTTGACACTGATGTTTCACAATGGAGAGCTGTGATCAGAAATTAACCTGGATTTCTGCAGCGGCTAATATTGAGAGAAAAATCTTAATTTAGATGGTCCTTTTGGAGACATTTCTACAAGGTGATCAAGTTATTCATTTCTCTCATTACTTTTCCAAGGCGTGAAAGAAGAACCAAACTGACAACTGGTTCAGATGTAAAGAGACTTTCCAGGAACCCCTGAATGAACTGCTGTGACGTTTGCATGGACTGAAAGTGTCCGAAAAGATAAAAGGAGTGAAAGCAACTAAAACATGTGAATATTACAGCTTCACATAAAAATGGAGGCTATTTAGTCATGACAAGTGAGTCAAATGAGACTTGACAAAACTACCCATTGTTCTGCATCATGCTTAATCAGGGCTGTTGTGCAGATGCATCGCAGGAACCGGATGGAGTCTTAAAGAAGGACCACTCCCAATTCTTTAATCTCACCTCAGATCTACAACTGAAAACAATGAAACATGTTTAGCCATGGATGAAGAGAACTAATGTTAATTTATTACTTTAATCCCTCTAGGAATGGCACTTACCTCGAAGCTATTACAGGAAAATCAAGGACTGGTTATTTACCGAGTCCATTCCTGGAAACCAACACAGTTTCCAAGAACAGTCATCAAATATCCAGCTAGAGTCACATCAAAAACTTGCCAATGGCTGTGAAAAGCATGCAACTGGAGAGAAACATGCTAATTTACATTTAACATACGTTTAAAATAAAGTGTGGCAACACATCTGCACGAGTCACAATTTAGCTCTGCATGCTCAATCTTACCTGATACTGTTAGTACCATGCACAGATGGACACTGTGTGTTTTATGTGTGGTTTAAATGGCAAAAAAAAGTAAACAAAAACGTATCCTCCAGCAGCACAAAACGGTGCCCTCTAGTGGTGAACGGAAGAAATAGCACATGATCACATGGCGCAGCTGTCACATTGAGGTCTTCTATCACAAAACCACCTCAACAGTTCTCTGTGTTGGGTTCATGTTTCTTACCAGAACTGAAAGCTTGAACGTGGGGATAATATAATAAGTAAAACAAATAAATGGCTCTGAGGAGAAAAATGTGTTGCTGTTTTGACCCCTGATGCTCTTTGCGTGTCCCAAATGACAAAAACCTCTGGCAGACGATTGGATAACCACCGAGAGGTTCTCGTGAAGCCTGACAACAAACTGGGATGCAAACAAGTCTGCAGGCAGGCGAGAGGTGAGACTGGTCAACAAACGACGTCACGGAGATGGAAGAGTCACGGGAGCGCAAGTCGGGACATGAAGTGGCTATTGGAAGTTGGGAGCAGGATGAGGGTGTCCGAGCGTGGAGCTGCCGCCCCCCCACCACTCCCACCCGCCTCAGGCGGTGTAAGAGGATCTGCGCTGACCTCGTCTGAGGGCCGGACCGAGCCAGCAGGACAGCCCTAAACCGCGGAAGGAGAGGGGAAAAGGGAAAGGGAGGAGAAATGTCGAGAGTTTAGAGTCAGAAGGTGGAACTTACTGGAAGTTTATTGGCTTCAGGTGGTGTCAGTCACGTTACTTCCTCCTCGGCTGTGGTGAGAGGGTTGGCGGGTGGGAGGCACCCTCACATCACCCAGCTCTGTCTCTCCGCTGTTTTTTTTTTTTTTTTTTTCCTCGCACAAAAACCAGCCTGCACTTGGGTTTGAAAGTGAAACAGGGCAAGACTTGTAAGAGGAGTTGCAGCTTCTTGGCCTTTTTTCATTCTCACGGCTTCCTGTTCAAGGAAGCCATTTTGTTACCAAGCCCTGGAGCAGAGCACTTGTACAAAGTTTGCCATTGTTTTGTCCTCTCTCCCCCTGCCTCTCGCCCGCGGCCGGAGGAGTTTCACGGCCGGCTTTGGACTTTCTGCCCTGCAGCGCGACGTCTTTGGAGCCGCGCTGAAGGAGAGAGGTGGAGGTGGAACGACAGCAATGGTGAGAGGCGGGCGGCAGATCTGTCTCCCTTTCGGTGCGTCTTTTTCTCAAGCTTGCCCTGCTTGAAGAATGACAGAAGTCAGACGACGTGAAAGGACGTGAAGCTGCTTCCTGGATAACAATTTCTTCCTCGCTCCTCTGGAGGGAGGCAGACCAACGACTCGGTGCGGGGAACTTGGACTCTCTGCTCAGTGTGTGGATACCCAGATCTCCTCTCTCCCAGCAGGACAGTTTGAATGAGTGTTGACTTTTCGCAGAACCTCCTCCACTTCACCAGGCTGTGCGCTTAGAGCTCCAGGAGGTCTGCAGGGGAGAGCCAGTGGACTCTGAATGGCCAACGCGAGCCCCTGCATGCCCTCAGGGGCAATGTCCCAGGTCTTCTTCCCCCCAGCAGGGGCCTCCCCACCTGGCTCAGCGGTGATGCAGACGGGGCCCTCCATGTCCATGCCCTCTATGCCCGTCCAGGCTCCTTTTCCAATGGTGGACCCGGCAGCGGGACACGTCGGGATGACGATGCCCTCAATGGTTTGCAATCCAGACGGGGTGTCCTTCATCATCCAGATTGGTCTGACCAGGGAGTCTGTCCTGCTGCCCCAGACTGCTGACCTGGCGTATGTGAAGCAAGTGGCCTGCTCCATAGTCGACACCAAGGTAAGACATGGGAAGGTTTGCATGCGAAACGACAAGATGCGAATGATTTATTGATGTGCGAAAACCAGATTCTTGACTGAATTTGTTTTGTTGTTGTTTTTTTTTCCACTGTCATTTTTAAAACAACAAAAAATAAGGAGATGTGCAAAAGTCTGAATAATGGTAGCAGTTCAAACATTTCTTCTGCAAGGAAGAAATGTTTGCATCCGCGGTGGGTTTGTGAAGCAGGCAGCGCGGGCGTTTTGGACGGGTTCCGTCCAGCTGTTTACCCAAGGGGCCACACATGTGCTGCACAGGAAATAGCTGTTTATAGGAACACAGCGAAGTCACTTGTGACCTTCATGTAAACTGCCTCCTCATTACAAAAATTGATCCGCAGGTGCTTCTCAATAGTTAGAATATTGTCGAAAGTTATCCTACATCAGTAATTATTAAAAAAAAAAAAAAATCTTTGTTATTTTTATGGAAGCATTTCACTTTAGGATTTTGAATACAAAAATATCCCATTGAAAAAAACACATGTCCACGTACTGTACAGTAAATGCCTGGGGCGCCTGATTCATAATGATATCTATAAAGAAAGACTATCACTCAACACTAAAACATGCAAGGGAGGCTTTCTTTGCAGATGTCATAAACAAAAACATCAACAATGCTCAAGCTTTATTTGACAGGCTCACAAACCCTCCTGTGACGTTGCCACCTGAACTCCAATCTAATGCTGCCTGTAACAAGTTTTCCAGCTTCTTTTCAGAGAAAATTCAAAAAATCAGAGGATTAATCTGCACATCAACTTCAAAGCCAGAACCATTGCTGTACCCAAACAAAACAAATACAGGAAAAATGACCCATTTTCAGGTACTTAATTATAAAACCCTAGAAGAAATTATAAGTCAATTAAGTTCAAGCTCCTGCTGTCTGGATGTCCTACCCACACATTTCTTTAAGAAAGTCCTGCCTGTTATTGCTACTGATCTGATCCAAATCGTAAACTCATCGCTTACATCAGGTGTTCTCCCCCAGGCCTTGAAAACAGCAGTCATCAAACCACTGTTAAAAAACAACCTGGACAAATCACTATTGCAGAATTACAGGCCGATCTCAAACCTCCCACTCATCAGCAAAGTTATTGAAAAAACTGTGTGTAAACAATCAAATAGTTTCCTCATGATGACCAACTGCTTTGACACTTTCCAGTCTGGTTTTCGTGCTCACCACAGCACGGAGACTGCCCTCGTAAAAGTATTCAATGATATTCATATAAATACGGACTGTGGGAGAACCACGGTGCTGGTTCTGTTGGACCTCAGTGCAGCTTTTGACACTGTCGACCATGACATATTACTGAATCGACTGGAGAGTTGGGTCGGACTCTCCGGTTCGGTGCTCGACTGGTTTGAATCTTACTTAAAGAACAAGGATTTCTTTGTTTCAATTGAAAACTTCTTATCAAAGAGGTCAAAGGTCACATGTGGGGTACCCCAAGGTTCAATCTTAGGACTAGCGATCAGGCCCGAAACCTGGGAGTAGTGATGGACTCGGACTTGAACCTTGCGAGCCACTTAAAGACCATTACAAAGTCGGCCTTCTATCACCTGAAGAACATCTCCAGGATTAGAGGACTAATGTCTCAGCCAGATCTAGAGAAACTCATCCATGCATTTATCTTTAGTCGCATTGATTAATGTAACAGCAATAAGTCTTCAGAGGCCTGTTCAACAAATCAATCAAACAGTTGCAGCTGATCCAGAACGCTGTTGCTCGTGTTCTCACTAAAACCAGGAGAATAGATTTTAAAATACTGTTGTTAGTTTACAAATCACTGAATGGTTTAGCACCACAATACATCAAAGATCTGCTTGTATCAACCTTCCAGACCTCTCAGGTTTTCTGGTTCTGGTCTGCTCTGCATCCCCAGAACCAGAACCAAGAGAGGAGAAGCAGCTTTCAGAATCTATGCACCAAAATTTTGGAACAAACTTCCAGAAAACTGTAAAACAGTGGAAACCCTGACTTCCTTTAATGCTCAATTAAAACACACCTGTTTAGAATTGTATTTGAAAAGTAATATGTAACAATGTATTGTCTTTTCCATGATGCATGACTTTGTGTTTTTGTGTTTATGATGTAAAGCACTTTGAAATGCCTTACTGCTGAAATGTGCTATACAAATAAAATTTGATTTGATTTGGGGTCTCTCTTGCAGGAATTACTGCATAAATGTGGTGTGACATGGAGGTGATAATAGCCTCTGTTGCTTCTGGTTCAGGGCTGGGTTAGGACAAGGAAAGGGACAGCTGTTGCTGCTATCCTGGATTAAGTTAAACAACAGCTCCAGCTGTAGTTTAAGTCTGGCAAATCTCCCTCAAATCCTGACTGGGTTTTACTTCATAATTCTCTCAAAAACTGTGACTACCCTTGTTGTGTTTCTGTCCTCACCTTGTCCCTCCACTCAACTTTCTGTTAATGTGCAAAGATTCAGCCTCCTGGAGGCAGCTAGCTTCTGTAGCAATGCCCTGGGAGTCGAGGACTATGAACCCATTCAATAAACTGAACATTTACTTTGGAACCTCAGAAATGCACTATGGAAATTAATTACATAGTGTAAATCAATGACATGTCTGAAAACCTTTATTTTTGTTGAGATATTTTCCCACTTACAAGTACAAAAAATAAGAAATGTAAAATTACAAACAGTAGATCAAACTATTTGGTACATATTTAAAACAGAAACATGGACTTAACAGAAAGGTTGTGATTTTTAACAGGAAGTTTTATTCTGAGAAGCGGGCCCCGTTTGAACACATTCTAATTTATTCAATATGACTGTATAGGTCAGACGGCATTGAAAGTCAGTAGTCTTCCCCATTATTGCGTGAGTCTTTGTTTGAAATCGAGGTAAAATGTTATTTATTTGTGGTATGAATAAAATTTTCCAGTAATCTTAATTTTGGAGTTTCATCAACCTCTCGATTATAGTCCTCGAAATGAATGGGCCTTGTGTAAATTAATTTCAGACGAGTCAGTGAATCTGTAGTTTCATGAGATGTACGTAAAAAGGTCAATGTTCTCTTTTTGGAAGTATTATTTGTGGTTTGTTGTCATTTGGCTTTCTGAAGGTGTGGACTGGTTTCTTATAATGAGTTTGTTATGGTTTTCCACTTCTAACGTTGAAGAAAAAAATTTCCTTTTACTTTATGCACAGAGTAAGTTTTGCATTTTGAGCCACATCAAGCCGGTTTTTGAAGAATGCTTCAGTCATTTAGTTTTTCCAGTCAGTTATTCCCTTAAAATGAAATTCCCAGATGTCGAAGGATATCCCGTCACTCACTGATTTAGTGTAAATATTTTAACAACAAATGATTAAATAATTAGACAACATTGAAAGGTTTCTCATAATAGTAATGTGAATGTTTTGTGGATGTGAAATGCAGTTTTCAAACCGCTGAAACCTTTTTGTTCTGGCGGTAATGCATCATTGCCACATGTCAACCATGGTGGTGGTAGCGTAATGCCGAGGGTCTCTTGCAGAGCGAGTGGAGGTCTGCAGACGCAGGAGGATTCCCATACCCTTCAGCTTCATCCCAAATAAACAACCGGATATTTACAACTTCTGCAAAATTGTGCACGTTGAACAAAGAACCAATCCTTGCTCATGCAAGTATTGGTTAAAAATGACATGCATTAGTTTTTATTCACTTGGAAACTTGAAACTTCCAAACACCGACACAGAGGCAAGAGTTGGCAGTGACATCCTCTGTGCAACAGGAAACAATGTGTGTTATTGGAACTTTGCTCTTTACTTCGGAGCTGGGGGCACACATGGCAGCTAAACGGTTTCCAGGACGTAGAACGTTGGAAGGCTCAGCAGTTAATATCAGTTTTAATCCGTCGCTCCGGCCGGCAGGTGACAATCAGCTGATTATGCAGAGCTCGCTAAGAGAAGCTCTGTTAAGCTTACAGAAAATGTGCATTTTCCAGGAAGCAGTGGCAGTTCTCTCCAACCAGCAATGGCCACTGTGCTAATCAGTTGTTTTGCTTCTCTGCAGCAGGCTTTGTTCTAGCTTTCAGTGTCAGTGTTTCCCTGTCATGCACCTGCATGTTCCTCCGCCTCTGGTTAACAAGCCTACACATACAGCTGCACGTTGCATTGTGTTGCGCTATGCTATGTCCAGCTCACTTCAGCTTCAGTCTTCCTCTTTTTCTGCATTTCCCCTGCATATATGTTTCAATAAATTACTGGTCCTCTCCACCTAATTCCCTTTTTTAAGTATTATCAGACAAAAATCAATTTTTCAAACGTACAATACTCTAGTCACAAGTTCATTTTTTACCGTATTTGGTCATACTGCTAACAGACACTAACTTCAATGTATTTTATTGTGAGCTTATTTGAAGTCAGTGCAAATTGGCACATATTTGTGAAGTGGAGGGGAAAATAAAAATCTGAACAGTATGACATACAAAAATAACTGTTAGAATGGCCCAGTCAAAGTCTAGAGCCTAATCCAGTGAAGAAAGATGTCCACTCTGTCCACTCTGGCTGAGCGTAAGCTACTTTGATAAGAAAAGGTTCCAAAAAAGTTGGTCTGCAGGTGGAAATAAAAAGTCTTGTAGCTGTACTTGCAGTGAAGGAGATTTCTATAAAGCGTTGACTCAGAGAGGCTGAATACAGATCTATGCCAACATGTTTTTTTTCCCCCCCACATCAAAATTAAGCACTTTTGTTTGGTGCTGGTTGATGATATAAAATCCTTCCCCAAATCTGTTGTTGAAGCATAGCAAAATGTGCTATGCTTGGTTTAAGCACCATGAATACTTTTTTATAAGAGGTTGGCAGAATTTAAGATCGTTTTAAACTTAAAACCAAAATCATGTAGGTTTTTTTTTTTTTTTCAGTTTTGGTATATTTTTATGGAATATCTGAATGTAATTTCCACAACAGAATGGCATTATTGGTATAAATTTTTTTTTGTTTCTCAGGCATTGTTCAAATAACTGTGAACTATGTGCAGTTATTTAAACTGCACATAGTTTAGTTTTCAGTTTAAAAGTTTGTGTTCTGGACACAGTCAGGGACTCAATTAAAAACTATTTAAAAACAAAAAGTTGCTCTAAAAAACCACAATTTTTTGATCCAATTTTCATGGGGATTTAAAGCTGAAACATGAACTGTGTCAAGGTGCATCAGAGTTTGTCGGCATCACCGCATTAGGAGTAGTGAAGTATGTAAACTATGTCGTTGGATGACTTTGTGTGGTCCTACTGCTGCAGCTCCATGCCGTGACACACTGCTGTCAGGAACAGATGCGACCACAAAGGGCAGGAAGTAAGTAGGTGGGGGTCAAGAACGTGATTGACCCCGCTGTGTGATCACATTGGGGCTGATGAGTTACCAGCTTTAACAGGGTAAAGTTTATCTGCACAGCCCCTGATAACGAAGTGGTGTCTGATAATCATGCTACACGTCGGTGTCAGTGTCCCGGTCAAACAGAACCTCAATCATACCGATAGATAAATTTACTGGTGGTTCTCGGGGAAAGGGATTAGAAATTACTACGCAATCCCAAACTGAGGACGGAACAAGACCGTGCTCACAATGTGGCTTCTTGGAACCTCTTTGAGCCACCAAAAAAGCAACCACACAGAAAAGAAAATCTGGGTTTATCTACCGCCGTGCTGATGGTTGGTCAGGTGTGGTGTCTTATGATTATTCAACGGGGATCAGGGGGCTGAGGGAGGCGGCAAGCCCACAGCAACACACACAAACACACTCGCAGCTTAGCAACTTCCCTGGCAGATCAAGCAGTCATGAAAGAAAGTAAACGCATAAAGAAAAGCACCGCAAGTGTTGTATTTGCATCAAAATAATGAGAAATCTGAAGTATTTTAGTAGAAAAAAAATATACAGTTAATTTTTTCAACATTCACATGCCTGATGACTAGCTGGGCAACATTTGTCAGACATAAAAATCTGCATGTCTTAGCAGTTGTTTTGCTTTCATTAAAGCTGTTAAGATAATGTATTTTTTTATTGTTTACATAAAAATTACAATATTTGTTTGATTTAATTGCCAAAGTTTTGCAATGCAGTGATCACAGATTAACCACACTGACGCATATCACTCATAGCTGTGGCAGTAATGCACATTGCGCTGTCATTCCGATTAGTCAGGTCTTGTACAACTTTGGGCTCAACAAACAGGCTCCCTAAGCAACATTGCCTTAGGTCTCTGTTGCATATCTTAGCATTAACTACAAGCAAGGCTGTGTTTTACTTCATATGGAAAATATTTTCTCAAAAAGCGCACAAACATTATGGTGTTTGAGTGGAAAGTTGTGACCCAGGACATTTTTTACCTTCAAACTGACTTAAAATGCAGAATATCCAATTCTGTGAACAATCTTTCCCAAATACATTTAAGCTTTTCTTTAGTGGAAGACATTTGTATTTGTCCTCTTATGAAGAACAACAAAGAAATCCTAATGATCTCAAGCAAAGTTATACAGAAATGCTATCAATTGCAAGCAACTAAACATGTTACATGGACATCAGTAAATTATTAACGCTGAAAATGTATTTTGTGGAGATCCATTCGAGCACGACTGCAGAGACCTGCCCCACCCTTAGCTTCCCTTAGTTTAGTAAAAGAGCGTGAGACTCTGAAGAAGTGAAAGTAAAAAACCAAAATGCTGACAAGTTGCATGTATGAGAACACATGTTGTTTTTTTTTTTTAAACAAAAACAGTGACTTGAAAAACTGTAAGAGCCTTTAAATCCCAAATTTATTTCATCTGCTTTCTTACGCAAACATATCTGAAGTTGTTTTCTTTGGTAATTGGGATTTATTCTTGGTTCTGTCGTGGTAAGTGAGCCCCACACAGTATCAGACTCCTTGTATTTAACTCCCTCTAAAAACAGGAGTCTCTGTATGGCAGGGCATTCAGCTGATTGGGCTCCATCCATATAAAAGGTGTGCTCTTAATACGTTACAGAGGGCATAAGATTTTAAATGCTTAAATCCATCAGTATTCAATCTGTCATGTTCTGTGTAACCGTCATTGTTATTATTAGCAATGTAACTAAGTCGTGAAGAAAATAAAATAAAACAATTCAGCATACTCTACCTATCTTATGTATTTGAACAAGTTTGGGTATTTAACATAATTATTATGTAGTATGGTAAATGCAATTTATTGAAGGAAAAGAAATAGGACACCCCAACATTTATTCCCAGTTGAACTGGTAACCCCCCCCTCCACCCCTGACAAATACCATATTGGGTTTTATTATGTCAGGAGTATAATTCCCAGTATTTTAAAGGATTATAGCCTTACACAATATTTGTTTTACATTTCTTCTTAGAGCTGATTTTTCCATCCTCTACTGGTTTCTGCCAACCAATGCAAAACTCTTACTTGGATGTTTGGAGAACAACTCTTAAATGTTAAGTTAAGGTTATTATTTGTTCAGTCTATATGGGTCAAAGTATTGTAACATAGCTAAGCAGATTACATTGAAACTCAGTAAAACCTGTGTTGTGTGACCAAGAAACCTTGGTTTTCTTTTTGCTCAGAGGTTCATCCACAGTCTCTCTGGCTGCCTTTCCGCACATATAACATGAACTCATCAAGCTTTTATCTATTTATTTTTTCACGTGCAGTGATGACCCACTGGAATAATATTTAAACTAATCCCTTAGTCCAAAACAACTACGTTCAACTTGAAGAATTTATGTCTTTGTTTTGCAGAAAACTAAAAATACCCACTCTCAAACGAAAAGATGTATTAAGCAGGATCTTTCCAAAGCTGTTTATCCCAGTCACTAACACATGCGGTCAAGAGCCCTCAAAAATCTCCTAAATACAAAACTCCTGCCCTGTTTGGAGCTGCAGCTTTAGTTGGGAAAGTTGGACAATAGACGGTTTGTCCTGGCCTTGCCAACTGAGTGTGACACAAGAGCTGGACTGCGTGTTTTCATGCATGAATACCTACATTTGGAGGCTTATTGAAGGTAGTTGGGTGCCTACTACCCCACCCCGCGGTCATCCTTGCCATCCCAGAAAGGGTGACTCATCTGCTCTGTTTATTCACAGGATCCCTTCTTGTGTTCCGTTGACACATTTTCCATTCACTCCTCAGTCGAGGAGCAACACTCTGCCTTGCCTCAGTTTATTTCATTACAGACTCCTGACCATAGTCCTGCTCTCTGCGTTTGCTTCTTGAAACTAGAAGTGTTCCACCTTTTAGAGGACCAGACATCTGGCAAAGATACTTACTAAAATCCATTTTGGCTGCCCTAGTTCACGCTGCATCCCAAGCCCCCACTCACTCTTGATCCACACAAACTATTAGTGAACACAGAGGTCTGTCTTCATTTAACAATAAAGCAGCACTAATGTAATCTATCCCTTGCTTGACAGGCCCTCTGTGAGCCCCAGCATAATTTGATGAATGTTGGTTTATCTTCCTTACTTTTTCATCCCATTCTTCTTTTTATTCTAATTCTCCTCATAATTTAAATCCTGTCCTATGGGTACTTAAGATAAAACACCACTCCTCTTTCTCCTCCTCCACATTTTACTGCTCCTCTTCTTTCGTAACCTCCTTCGTTAATCCTCACCTTATCTTCTCACCCCTATTCTCCCCTTAAAACAACTTCCTTACTCACTGTGACTCATCCTTCGCTCCTTGATCCATCAAAACTTCTTTTGGCATCTGCCTTTTGGCCAGCGCTTCTACTTTCTCAACACCTAATATTTTCTACAGTGTGTTGATCTTCTTTTGAGCGCTTCAGAGGAGTGAACACAGAGGAATGATTCTTGTTGTGAGTGCCAAAAAAAACAAGATTTGAAGTTGCATTGCCTTCCAAAAATATCTTGGTTACATGATTTTGTCATGTTACAACATACATTTCTGGAATTATTATTTTTTATTTTTTTTCCGTTAGACTGACAAGGTAGCGCATCTCGTAAAGTGAGTGAATATATGTAGATACACACATTAGATATTTCTTACAAATAAAACTATATAAATGTAGCATTGGATTTTTATTCAGTCGCTCTGAATGAAAACAATTTGTCTACCAACGTTGCACATCTAGATACATACATGTTCTCCTTTGCATCTTCCCTGTCAGTAGGATTAATCAGCTACATATAGCACCCTTTAAAACAAATGTTTTCATTGTTCCCTATGCAGCTTGTAGCAAACTGCAAATATCTGATAATTTTCCTCAGCAGAGATTCTTTCTCTTGCCTCTATTGGTTGAAACCTGTGGCCTGCTTAATAATGTGGAACATCCTTCTTAAGTAGATTTTCTCTAATTGAGCTCACCAGACAAACTAATCAACCAGCTCTCTGAAATTAATTATAGTGATTGAAAGCCCTGGCACACAATACCATCTATAAATTTAATAGCACAACAAAAAATGTAATCTTTATGACCCTCAAATCCAATTTGCATAATAATTCGGAACACCGTGTATAGCCTTCACACTCCTGACCTGCCTGTTCTGTAGTTTTTTGGGTCTTATTGATGCTGTTTTTTCTTTAATATCCTCCACCAAGCCCCTCAGTTCTGCTCACAATGTTTGTTGAAGTAAATTTTCACTCAGGTTTAATAAAGCGGTGACTTTTAGTGGTAAGTGATGCAATGAATGTTATTTTAGAGTATAAGAGTAAAGGGGAGTACTCATAAATGCACTCAATTTTTTAGCTTATTTTTCTTTCTGAAAAGTTGTTAAAACAACATTTAATGTTTTCTTCCATTTCTACTACCGGGGGTTTTTATCTATCAGATAAAATTCCAATCAAATCTTCTTTGATTGGAATTTTATTGGAAATAAAATTATTTCCAATTAACTCTAACCCTATTTATGAAGTGCAAGTGAAATAAATACTTTTCGAGGCTGTGTTCTTTGAGTAAAAACAAAAACAAAAAAAGCTATGAAACGGTTTCTTAAAACCAAAGCTAACTCCAACTTAATTCTAGTTCAGTTAATATCCTCTATCCCGACCTAGTTTATCAAAAGGGCCGACCGTTTATCTGTTTCTGACAGCTGCGTCATTCCTCACTTGTACAGCGATTCCGGTTTATGTAAGTGTGTGGGTGAAGTATGTCTGTGACTACGTAAGCATTTGAAGACTAGTGAGAACATGTCAGGGCCTTTTCACTGTTCACTCTGTCAACTTTCCGGATTGTCAAACATGTGAGCTAACCTGCCACGAGTTATGCCACACTCTGAACGCACAGCCACGTTTCGTTGGACCAATGAAACTGTTGGCGCCAAATGCTGCATGCGAAGTAAAACATTCAAAATCTGCTGCAGAGAGTCGCATGAGGCCTAGGTATTTTTTGCCAATGTGTTCTGATCCCAGCGAGGAAATGAGGACAGAGTTATTTGAACAAACACAAAGAAATCCAAGTAGCTAAACAGAAACACGTTCTACGCCTTTCAGACATAAACAGACTCGCAGCTGTGATTAAACCACCCCCACGGCCCACTCCCTCCCGCTATTCTGACCATTGTTTCCACCTCCGTTTTGGAAGTTGCTGTTTCTTTATCTCGTTCCCTAGAGAAGAAGCCCCGGGGTTGGGATCACACACACTACCTCCTGTTTACCACACTCGCTTGCATATGTATTCTTCACACTGTAATCCAACACTTGGTCCAGATTTCCCAGTAAAGATCATGAAAACCATGATGATTGAAATTTTAAAACTGCACCACAAGTGCTTCAGCTGTCTCTTAAAATCACCAATCGGTATATATTTTTAAATTGTGGTTTTATAAAGACTCACCTTTATTAGTCAGTAAATTCTTAAGTCAGTCAATATCCACGAGGATAAACAAGTTGTGGCTTTATCAGGCTATGCTAACGCGGCCGTTCACCAGTAAACAGCAGCTTGGAGCTTATTGCTCCGTCATTATTTGATCTACTTAAATTGCAGTGCAGTTAAATAAACTGTCCAACTTTTAAGCAGTGACATTAACAGCAACACCCGTTTGTTCTGCTTACCCAAACGTGTCTCCCTCTGTGTGTGTGCGTGCGTGTGCGTGCGTGGGTGGCTGTGTGTTGGTTCCCTCTCTTGATGATTTGCATGGTAGTGGAACAGCTTTGCATGACAGACCGTGCTTGGTGTCTTCTAGCTGTTGATGGCAGGGGCCCTGGGACAAACTCGCTCCAAATACCGGGACATTTGAGTATTCAAATCATACTTTCCTACAGGGAACGCTGGGACAGGGATGTTCGTCAGCCTCTGAGAGAGGCTGACGAGGATGATAGATGGAGATAAGTATTTGAAACTAGATTGGTGACTGAGATTGCAATTGGAAAAAGAACATGCATAGAGATAAAATTCCAGCTGTCCACAGTCTGCACTAATGTTAACTATCAGAAGAAGTAGAACTGCTTATAACAAACTTTTTGAAAGGAGAATCTCGTTGAAGAGCCACAATTTCTTTCAGCTTTGTCTTTTCAAAGCCCATTTTGCCCCTGAGCCCACTGCATTCCTTCTCTCGCTGCGAGTAAAGAAAACCTTATGATACTAATCCTGCAATTAGTAATGGTGAAAACAGTTTTGTGCCATAGTCCAATTGGAAACCCATGAGCAGAGCTGAGCAGCATTCAGTGGCATTTACCGCACTGTTTGTTTGAGCACAATAGGATGAATCAAAATATAGCAAAGTGAGCATACGGCCTTTCAAGGGTAGAGACACAAACCTTTCATGCATGCAGAGTGAGGACTGGTAAATTAATGACCACCTTTGAAATTAGTGACTTAGAAGCAGTTGTGATATTCTTGGTTCTTTGACTTGTTGAACTGAAGGTAAATGTGATTTGTAATTATGATAATAATGACTTACAGTTATTCCAAAGAAGGTAGATCCCAAGGTCTGCTAAAAGAAAATAGCATGCATGACCCCTCAGAAAACACAGAGACACCTTAAGAAAGTGCAGGGCTGGAAACTATTTGCTTTAATTATCTGGCATGTTTGAAATGTGTGTGAGAAGGCGGGCCTTTGAAAGGCAGCAGACAATGGGGTCAGTGTGAAGGTTGACAGGATGGGCTTGGTTGGTCAGGGGCACATGTGAAGAGAGAGTGTGTGTGTGTGTGTGTAGCTCCGACACATGAGACGCGTGTTTGTATATGACTAAATACAAACACACATCTTCGGTGGAGTGTCAGGGTATGGTGTAGTTATGAGGGGAAATGGGGAAAACCATTATGCTGAGATATAAAGTTTGCAGGAGATAGATCAAGCAGAGATTTATCTGTAGTTATGTAAAAGCAAATCCAATGGAAGAGGAAGTAGGATGACAAAATAAGGCTTGAATGACTGTAGGGTTTTACTGTATGTAGTTTCACGCTCTTGGTTCCGTTTCTAGATTTAGATATAGCAAAAAATTAATTCTCTTTAATTGTCATTGTGTAAATAGATGAGAGCCTTACAGTCGTATCCTAAATAAAGCAGTCCTTTATCAAGCATCTTTGGAATTTTAATTGGCGTGAACATTTGTTGTATGACCAGAACTGAGTGTTTTTAGCTTTCGGCACTTCCCCTCTTTGTGCTTGCTAACCAAAACCATGAAATGCATGGGGCAAGGAAAGTGGACAAAAAATGGAGCATTTGGAAAGGAGAGGTGGGATAAAAAGAGAGGAGCAGATGACTCAGGGTGGAGTAATGTGGCCTTTTGTGGCCCTCAGCATGCAGCTTTGTGTGTTTGTATGCCCCTGGCATTCGAGGCAGTGGAGAATGTGCAAACACCCCTCACATTCAGCCCGCTCAGTGTTTTCTCTTCGGTCTGGTTGCTCCAAAAAGTTGGAAGGCAGATCCATACTTATAGGGACAGTCGATGACGCATTCAGGGAAATGTCGTAATAGCCGAAATCACATCTCGACATGTGAAATGTCAAGTGCGGTAATATATAGTTATTCGTAAATTTAAAATTTGGGCACTCAAACAATTATTTTAATAAGAGCCCCTATGTTTGACATTGAAAAGCACAGTTTTACAGATATGATTTTATGTTGATTTCAACCTCAATATAAAAAAACAAAAAGTAATTGCTCTCTGAATCTAATAACTAGTTTTGCCACGCTTGCCAGGAACAACTGCCACTAATCGTTTGCAATAGCTGTCAATTTTTCTTTTTCACCACACAGGAGGAACTCTGGCAAACTGTTTAAATAATTATTTTAATTTATTCACATTGGAAGTTTTTAAATGTGAACGGCCTGTTTAAGTGTATCAAGCATATTTAGACTGGATTTTTGAGCCGTTCAGACCTTTTAATGACACGACTATTCTGGATTGTGTTGCTGCATAACCTAGGTTTAAAGACTGGATGGAGATTCTCCTGTAGGATTATCTTCTACAATCAAAATTTATATTTACAAACTATGATTTATTTATTATTTATTTTCCTGAAAGTTTAGGGCCAAACATGCCAAGATGAAGTGAATGGTTTTGAATTTCTGTAGCTCTTTGGTTGTTGTCTTTGGAGCTCTTTACTTTTGCCAGAGAGGCTCTATAAGTGATTTATTGGTGGTGGTAAATGCTCTGAGAAATGTGGTTGATGAAAGTGATTTCACAAGACAAGAAGTTGTATTTTCTCAAGTTGGCTTTAGACAGCTTTTCTCTCTTAATGAATACAGTCTTTCTGTTGGAAAAGGCTGTTTCTGGTTTGCATTTTGTATTCATTTTTTTTTTTTTTTAGTGTCTGATATTAAAAATGCATTTTATTTAAATATTACAAAAAGGCAAACACTATTTTTGAAGGCACCTTTATCCTGGTATAATTTTCTATGCAATATAAATATATGTAAATGGACATGCTCACATTAACATTTTTGTTACTGATTGTAATAATGTATTATTTTTACCTTAGATTTGAAGTATTTCCATAGGTAGAGCAGACACAGATAATTCACCTGCAGAGCAGCACTAAAGGAATTAAGCATGAATATTATAGGATTAGAAAATCTGTCAAGATATAAAATTCAGTTCAATCATCAATGTAAGGATCCTTCAAGTCTGGACCAGAATTATGTGAATGCAATGTAGAGATCAATTTTAAGGCAAATGTTTTCTGCAGAATACCTGACATGTGACTAAGATGTTAGAGGGTTTTATAAGAACCAAGAAGCAAATCAAAGTTGCTGTTCGATTTTAAACAACTCGACTTGAGCCGTAACAATAAAAGCGTGGCTAAATGATGCAGAAACAAGCAGGGGAAAACAGTTAAATGCCAATTTTTCTTTTGCCATTTTGTTTCCACTCATCTTCCTTTTCTCCTCTCGCTCCTTGTTACCGAGACACATTTTCTTCTCTTACATGCTTTGTTTTCGGTGTTCCCTCCCATGAATCAGTTGTTTGTTCATTGCAAACAAAGTGGACCGAGTCCAATGTTCCTATCGGCTTACCTGCCCAGAACAAGGAAAAAGGTGGCAGGGGGAGGAAAGCGGGGGCTGATGGAGAGCGGAGCTGCTTCCAACAAAGGCTGCTTCAGAGCATGAACAGCCCCTCTCTCATGCCTGCTTATGGCTCTCATGTTACCTCCTCATCCTCCTTGATGCACGGGGCAGAATGAGATGCATTGTGCCTGCTCGCCTGCTCGAGACTAAGCTTCCTCTGCGCGCACACACGTGCGCCTAACTCTACCCCGCTCTTTGTGACAGACGTTAGCATGGTTTTCCATGTACTACTTGTTTCTGTTTTTGTCTGTTGACTATAATTGCTCCTCTTTTAAATCTTATTTAGAATAAACGCTCCATTTTCAAAATGTCATCTTTTTTTATGTGTTTTTATATATTTGGAATACCAGAAAGTCGTTTTTTTTTTTTTTTTTTTTTTTGATTTCCAAAACGTCATTGATATTTGTTTTAATAAAACCTGTGTAAGTGGTGCATACGTATCCAGAATAGATTTATTTATATCATTATGTGAATCATAGCCTTTGTTCACGGCAAAAAAAGAAATTGGAGCATAGACTATGAGGCAAGCCTTTTCACTCAACATTAGAGTCCCACCTCACAAATGCTTTTCAAATCAAAGAATCCTATAAAGTCATTCCTAAGCCTTGTGCAAAGCTTTTTCCAGAAGAACCGAATCTGTTAATTCAGTTTATTTATAAAGCTCCAATTCATAACAAACATTATCTCAATCCACCGTGACTGTAGAGAAATAGATGACGCTCTGAGTTCTTTTCACGTTAATTTAGATGAGGTGGTGAATGAGAGGTCGTAATATTCTGGAGTTTTTGTTCATAAATATGGTCTGAAAGAGACAGAATTAGTGGAATCTCCAAACTCGCATCATATTTTCCCCGTGACGATAAACGATATACGTCACGGGGAAAATAACATGTAAAGGCCACAAAAGAGGCCTGCAGGAAGAACTCAATTCACACACAATTGTAGCTGTAGCGCTTAAATCTGGAACTGACAGAAAACATCAAAGTTTTCACATCCAGTTTAAAAACTTTAACATTGAATGTTTTTACATGACAAAGTTTGCGCCATTACGGTGTAGTTGCGAAACTACCCAACCTTGATGAGAGTGATTGTACTCTGTGAGAAACATTAGCGGCTCTACACTTGTTTTGGTGTGTGTTCCTTCACGCTCTTGTTCAGCAGGTTTGAACGATTAACGCTGATGGAGGAAACTAACAGGCCAGGAATGTAAACCTGACTACACCGGTGTTCCCCTGGATGACGCACACCTTGCTTCATCAGTAAACACTCGGCCCAACGCCAAACCTCCTCGGCACTTTAATGCATCGTAATTGCACAACCCTCATGCTTTCTGTTCTTATGTTTTCAAGCCATGTCTGTGCTTGGAAGCAAAATCAAAACAGCCACCGCTCATTAGGACTTTAGTTCAGTTTGGTCAGGTTGCCATGAAGTTGTGGGACGTGAGCTTGGTGCCACAAATCGTACTCGCATGTACATAAATCATGAGTGGTGGGAAAGCATGATTTACCTCAAGAGAAATACACAAAGCAGCAGTTTTTGTTCTTTGGAAAATTTTTTAGCAGGTCTTAACAGTTTCTGCTGCTTGAAAATTCACACCGATTAGGTAATCAACATCCTTTGCTGTATTTCACATTTGCACCATTCAGGCCTGACCAATACTACACAGGATTAAATAACTTTTTTTTTATTTGAGAAGTGGATATGATTTATTTGGCAAAGTGCTCAAACATTCAGAAGACAAACAGAGAAATGCTTCTTCTTAATTTATCTTTAGAGTTTGGCAGCACTGTAGCTAGGACAGGCTCTTCATTTTAATCCTGGACAATGAATAAAACATTTTCTGTCTAGGAATTTTGTTTGGAACTGCCCTTTTTATCATCACTTTGCATCTCTGAGATTTTTATAATGCTTGTTTTATCCTTCCTTTGGTTTCTCAGAATCGAAAGGAGACTTATTTTAGGAAACAACAAAAGGTGTTTCCCAAACTTGGAACACCATCCGACACATCATCAAGGACAATAACAACACTTCTGTCTTGTAGATTTATATGTCACAATGCTGCTTAAAGACCAACAAACCTAGCAGAGATTTTCTTTTAGGTTTGTTAGGTCCAATGTGTTGGATTTTCTGACATTTTTAATTCCAGCTATATATTATTTGTTGCTTCTATGGCATCATAGAAAAAGATTTCTACAAGATCTTCACTTATAAAACTGCCTTTAGTGGCACTCAGGGATATTTTACTCAGTGTGTAGAGTCATTTTAAAACAACATTTTGTCTCATTGCACTACTATAATAGCAAAAAGACCAGCAGAGTCAAATGAGAAAAAAAAGATGCTGATGCAGTGCTTGATGGTTTAAGCAGAGGTGACGTGTGCTCTTCTGCTCTTTATCATGTGTCATTCTTAGCTGTCATCTAAACTCTTGTTGGTTGTTCTCATGTCTGCTGCTGAAATGTGGCTGTGCGACCTCATGTTTCTGCTTGCCATGATGCAGCATTTCATTCCCACTTTGAAACTTTAAATCATCTACAAATCCTGCTGACTCAGACTTTAAGAAACACAAATTACATGCATATTTGGCTTTGCAGTTTGAGTTTGCAGTTTGACTAAATGTGTCTTTTTCTCCCCCAGATAAATTGCTGTCATTGAGTATTTATTATTGTGCTACAGAAAACTTTCCCCAGAGTTGAAGTTGCACATACTTGCACATGCACTGATTAAGTGCAACCACAAGCTATTGCACGTGTCCATTCATCGTTGAAGCTTACGCAAGTGTCGCTGTGATACCTCCCCCCGAAACGGTGCCTCACAAAACGACGAATTTCTCTCCCAGGACGTTGTCACATCACGACTCTCAAACTTTACTGCATTTCATTGGGATTTTATGTGACAGACCAACACCAAGTAGGTTGTAGCACTGAAAAAGTTAAGTCGTACATGTGAACAAGAACAAATCTCTAATATTTTATGTGATTTTGCACTCTGCTCATCGAGTCGGTACAATCAAGTTTTTTCAAATTTAGACGGATGTTTGGGCCCATTCTTCTTGCCTGGGTAGCTCAGACTCGATCACACTGCTTGGAGAGCATCTTTGAAGGTCAGATCTTCATGACGCCATTTTTCTTTTTGTCAAATAAGGTGATCAAAGTCCGAACTCAAATTTGGACCCCAAATTCAACTGAGAATTTAAGCAAGAAGTGAAAGTTTCTCTTTCTTAGACGTGCTTCAGCAGAAGTGCAAAAATGGTAAAGACTTGTGTTAAAAGGCTTCCAGTGAAAATGATTGGCCACATGTCATTGCCCTTCTGCTTTACAAGTACCACAGTATCATAACTATAAAGTAGTAATTAAAAATCTTATTTTTGTTTCTTTTAATGTGACAAAATGTGGAAATAGTTAAGGCTTATTAAAACATTTCCAACATCCTGGTTCTTTTAACAGCTTAAAGCCAGGCCTGAAGAACCCGGCACACTTTGGCATAATACGCAAAAGTACAAAGGCAGAACGAGGGCAATATCTGACCTGTTGTTACATCAGTGAGCTGGCGGTGTAGGTAGTGAATCAGCAGAAGTCACGCAGTTATGATATAACACGGCGTCTCCAGAGACGTCCGCTTAAAGTGTGTGAGCAAACTTTGGAGTTGTGTTCCCCTCCTCTATTCCCTGTTATTCTGAGCTCTACGTTGGCTCTCATTTGATCCGCCGCCTCAAAGGAAATCACTGTAAACACACTTTCAGTCACTTTCTAGACTCTTTCAAGTTCTCTGATGTGTCTTGTTTACGAAGTAGGCGGGGACAACATCGGTGCCAAAAAGAGAGAAAAGTTATTCTATTTCATCTACAATTCTTCCACTAGAAAAATACCATATGTGAAATTATTTTTCTGGTCTTCCACTGAAAAGTGACATACATGCCTTTTACCTTGATTTCAACCTGCCTGTTGGTTAAAACAAGATGTTTAAGATCATCTCATGTTACTGGTGATTTAACACCAGTTTTGTTTTTTGTTTTTTTGACACATCTTCATTTTGTCTTCCTTTGTCTTTAAGCCCTGGGGCTTGCAGATGCTGTTCGTATCGCTTTCTAATAGGGATGCTCCCATCAAGTCTTTTGCTGCCAATTCCGATGCCGATCACCCTCGAGGCCGATCTCTGCCGATCGTCTGGGTTGACTGTTTAGTTTTCGCATTAATTATAAATGCTACAATGTGATCTGGAAATTTTTTTAAAATGATCTAGTAATAAATTCACCTAATTAACCTAAACATTTAATATACTTGCAGGCACAGTACAGCAGCTACTTGGTCAAAAGAACAACTGAAAAACCTGCAACATGTTAAACAGTTAACAGTAAGGTTGTCTGAACCCTGACTTATACAGGAGTCAAATAAATCCCACAACGCTCCCTATATCAAGCAATGTCTAGTAAAAGAGGGAAACGTTCATTCAAAGTCAAATGCAGGTTGCATCAAAATAAACAACCATGGGTTACTGAGTCAACACTTCCTAACGTGATGCTTCTGATTGGTTGTTTCTTATTGAGCAGAGTAATTCTGCAGAACACAGGAGGAGGGAAAGAAGATCAATTCTTATTTATTTTTTCATAAATTATTTCTAGTAGCGAAGATTTTAATATGTGAAATCTTTATTGTTGTTGTTTACGTCACATGCGCGGCTTTAAGCAGATGTTCCAGGTGGAGCAGAAACATGGCTATCATTAAGGCGTAGCGGCGGTTCAGTAGTGAGGGCAGAACCAGCGTCTTTCACCGCCTGTTTGAACACTTGGATTATTTTTCGGGTTATTTGTTTAGCTTTCTGACCATCACGCTAATCCGCATAAGTGACTGTAGTTGTGTGTTGCTTTAGCTGATGTCTGGGCGCTCCGCATGTCATTTTTTCCTTGCATTGAGCCTTGATGTAGTGAAGCATTTGTTTTTTTTAAATGTCACATTAGATTTATTGTGTTGATGCATTTTCACCCCCGAGGTAACTTTCTGCTGCAACATGCAAACTTCCCCATTTACACTGAGAGCCTTATATTTCCACACGACAGGATTTGTTGCTGCGCGCTTGCGCAGTGTGAAATAAAGAGAAGATGAGCTGCACACGCAGGCTCAGAAGTGACATACAGGTGATTGTTTAGGTGATTGGCAACAAGAGACACCGATCATATACTTTTTCACGATTATGATCGGTGGCCGATTGATCGGCACACCTCTACTTTTCTAATTTGCTGTCCGATGAAGCCATTCCTCATTTTGTAGTTGATACATAGTGTAGCTATTTCCCAAGGTACCAACTGATCTCAGACGTCCTGACTCCACAAGTAGCTGATGACACGGAGACGGTTGTTGTTTTTTGATGATCCGCTCCATATTTTCTTTTTGTTTTTTGCCAGCATATGACTTCACCAGGTTTAAAAATAGCCAAGAGAGCCATTTTTACATTTGTTCCATTACAAACTCCGCGAGCACAAAAAGGGAAAATTCCTGTGTTGCAGTGAGTTGGTGTCAAGAGCCAGTGAGTGCAGAACGTTGACGTCTTTGCATGCTTGTTGCCAGAGCAATCCTCCATTAAAGCCCTCATTGTTTTCGGAAAGGTGAGGCTCTTTCTGAAACCCTGGTGTGCGTTAATGAGATGAGAGATTTACGTTACACAATTAGGACTGTGGCATTTAAGAGAGAAAAACACACAGACACAGTGAATATAGGTTTGTCATAAATCGTCACAGTAGTCCTTGAGACTGCAAGTGTGAATGTGCACGTGTGCCAGGGTGGGGAGGAGGTTGGCCTCATTATTTGTGACACAGTAAGATGTGGATGTTTGAACAATGTCTGCCGTTTGAGGGGATGCAGTGGGTTTCCTGTTGGCTATAAAGTCGCCGGATCAGGTTCCTGTTGTGATAATCAGCTCCTGTTCCAGAGGATGCTCTGGAGGAGCATGTAGTGCCGCAGAGGTCATTCCGTGGACAAGACTTAGAATATCATTTCGCATAGGGTAAGCCTTGACCTTTAGCCATGTTCAGTCCCATTTTCTGAGCTCCCAATGACATTAGATGAAGATTGGCTCCAGTTCTCCAGAAAGGGATTGTTTTTCCTATGAACGGGGCTGTGTAAACACCAATCCAGCCCCTGCACTCTGGAACATCTCACTTCTCTAGTCATATGTCATATGTCTCACCCCCCAGCCCCCACGCACAAAAGACAAGTGAAGAGTGGTTTCAACATCATAGTGTTCCTTTCAACTCTGTTACTATGACTTCTTCCTGCAGTGCGCCACGGTTTTATCATTTCATTTAATCACCACTCTGGCACTGTACGAGATTTATTTAGTTCTTATTTAGCAAACCGGTGTTCTGACCGTCAGTGCTACCTCGTCAGATTTTCCTACCGTAGCACGGATAGATAGCCAAGTCTATCTGTCAGTGCTACTGTCATGTTTAAACTATAGCAGGTGGTGTTAATGTTAAATATATTGGAGAGCATTATTTGAGTGACGGGACTGAAGTGGAAGCTTAGGCGTTACACTTAGCTTAGCATTGGAACAATTTATATCCATGATGAAACCACAAGAAGATCACTTCCTTTATCTGAATATTCTACCCATTTAAAATGAAAAGCTGAAGATGTACGCACTAGTCCTTTTACTAGAATATTGTACTTGTTAAAAATATTTTAAATACAGAAAAATATGTTAAATACTAAATAAGAATAAAACAGTATCAGACAGGGAAAACATGTTTCTGTAAAATAATAATAATAATAAAAAAAGAGTGTGATAAAACTAAAATATTTTAAAATTTAGGGTCAAAATAGCCCAAAAAAACCCCAACACATTTTGTCCTGATTAACCACCAGACAATGATCTGTTTACAGTAGTAACGACTTTGCAGACGGCAAACTAAAGCCATTTATAAGCTGCCTATCATGTAAAGTAAAACACGAAGTAATACAGCAGCTTAATGAAACCCAGGTATAAAATAAATAAAGCTTACTGTAATCTTTGATGAAACAAAACTTCCGCAGGTAGGATGTATTTATAAGAAATCTGCAGAGTAAGCAGTATGTGACGCAGCATCGATATGCGCATCACTACAGGTATGACAGATTTAAGCGTAGCACAGATGAACAGAACACCTGTACTATTTTGCATTGTTCTGTAATAAATCTGAGCATAAACAAAGACAGGGTAAACAATGTGCTACAGCATGGATTATGCTAATCACTGAGATTCGTGTGAGTGTTCATAATACCTCTGGGGGACGGGTCAGAATAACCTTCAACAGCATACAGATAAGGTTGCAAAAATGCAAGATTAGAAATTTTCACTCAAATAGACTCGGTAATTGAAGAGCATTGAGTATTCAAATTTGTAGTTTTATTTATTTATTTTTTCAGATATGGTTTATTTAAAAAAAAAATCATCTTTGTGAGGCATGTGTTGCATCTTTGCTCAAACCTAATTTTACACCTTGAGAGGTGTAAAAGTCTCAAGGTTACCACTTCCTTTGGCTTGGAAGTGACAGATTAAAATAGTGATAACACATATGAGAAGAGACATATGATGCAAAGTAAATAACTATGATAACCTACAAAAGACATGGCTTAAATGTGTGATTAAATAGTTCTGAGATGTTGTGAAATTTCACCTTTGAAAAAAGTTTTATTTTGTTTTGAAGAAATTACCACTGCAAAGCTTTTCGATAAACCCACACGGCTGAAAGTGACCCAACTATACAAACAATCTTACTCTAAAATTGACTACCTTTGTAATTTAGCGTTTTTGAATGAAATAAACCCTGAATTGATGACAAAGTTAACCACAACAGGAAGCAGTTGTTAGATAATTGGTTCACATCAAATCTTGGCTTATTGTTTGGTCTTTCTGAAACTGGCTTGAAATTAGCACAACTGAGCAAAATTAAATCTCAATGTCTGTGTAGAAAATGTAAGGAACATTTTTTTGTGCAACCCATGCAACAAGAAAAGACAACTGGTCCCCTTTGAGGATTTATTTTTTCTTTTGTCTATGAATCAAAACTTGTATTTTGAAATGATTTCAAAAATTAAGTTGTATGAAAGAATTTCACAGTGTCTAAAACTTCACCATACATAATCACGTTTAAGGAGATGATGGAGTTTCTTCATGACAATTTTATTAGCTGCAAAAATAGCAGTAAAATTTGACTTTCCCGTTGCTTTGTTTACAACCAAGGAAAATAAGTGTTTGGGAATAGAATCAAATGACTGTGTGAAGAACGCCTAATCCATAATTAATGTGACTTATAATGAGTTAATTGGTCCAAAGGTTGAAGAGAATAACACAGGAAACAGTGGGAAACCTGATGCTTGACAACATAAAGAATGCCGTGTGAGAGCCACCTCCCCTCCAGGCAAGGCATGTTATCTGTACAGTAAATGTAACGACACACGCAGCTTTTTGTTTGCAGACTGAACACACATTCACATAAACCCAAGTAACAATAGTCCTAACCTTTACATGCACAACCTAATGTACGCTGTGTGCACAAATGTATGGGGTGATTGCAGAACTGACGACCTGTACGTATTTCTCATCATGCTAAAAATGAAATCAGATATTTTATCCTCGTTCTACTCCCTGCTCTCACAGGGAACTGAATATGAGATTAAGAAAAGTGGGTATTTTTCTGAAGGCAGCAGTGGTTTGTGGAGTCTGAATCTTATGCATTTCAGTGGTGTGGTAAAGAGGTGTGGTCGGCGTAGACTTGGCAGTCACTTTCTGCGGTTGGTGCATTGAGTGTTTTTTGAACAGTCGGTGGAGGATTTTATGACTCGCCTTGTTTCTTGAGTTTTGCGGATCGAGAAGAGCAGTGACGGCAACAGCGGAGAGTTTATGGGCGACTAGCTGGCATTAAGAATTGCCTGTAGAAGATGATTGGTGGTGGATTTGTGAGCTTGAAGTCTGTTCTGATCTAGGCTCTGTGGGTGTTTTGTAATTACACATGGCAGCACTGAGTCTCAGTTGTGGCCGTCCTATGTACTGATTTACGTAGCTATTGCGTGAATTACTGCTGTCACAGAGCTTTTGGGCTGTTGTTGGAAAAGAGTAAAGTCTGAGTTTATTGATGTCTGTATTGTCTAATTGTCCAGGAGCCAGAACCGTTTCTGTAGGCGTCTGTCAGGATTAAAAAGAAACCTAAAATTTAAAGAGTAAATCTGAAAAAAAAAAAAAACGAGGGAAAAATCTCTGTCACATTGTTTCTGTTCCATTACATGTTTTTTCAGGCCTAAAAATACTTTTTCACCTCAATTAACAAAAGTAGTTTTCATTTTAATTTGTATATTTTCAAAGAAAGAAATTTTCAAAGAAAGAAATTTACAGATATATGGAAAAAGACAATAGCCATGTTTCTTTAAAAAAATTTTATGCCCATGTTGATGTAATCCATTAGAAAAGATGAGAAATAGATGAAAATATTACAATTCAAAATAACTTCCTCATTTTCTCAAAAAAGGTTTTACTTGTTTTTTTTTTTGTGGCTTTTCTGAAAAAGCGTTATTGCGCTAAAGGGGAGACGGAAACAAACTTGCCCTCTATTGTCAAAAAGAAGTGCCATTCACTTTAGAAACAACCTGGAGTCTAATTTTAGTTTTCAGTGAAGTTTGAGTTTGAAGCTTCAGGAGATGCACCCTCAGAAATGTTGAGCATTGATTCTTTGTATTTAATCTTTTCTATCTTCTGACAAAGTCTTTGGACAATTCCACATTTCAGAGGCAATGACTCTAGCTCTTCTTGTCTTGAATATTGGATAACAGTCTTTCAGTGGGATGTTATTTCAAGTTTCCTGTTGTGAACCATCATTGTGTTTAGGGACCATCACTGGAAAACTGTGTTTTTTTAAATCATAAAACAAAAACAAAATGACACCAAGGTTCCCTTTTTTTTAGCATGGTTCGCATTAGCAATCCTCATCAAACAGTGTCGTTAATTTAGTGTAACAGAACGGCTCCCATGGACGTAAAAACTCTTGCACAGACTTATGTCACAACAAAGTTACTGACCATCAAAGGCTTGCCAGCCACTAAGTGCGTACACATCACTTTCAAGAAAATCCAGACTATTGTCTTGAAATGACCCAAAGGTCATTTCATGTGTTGTGAAATGTCCTTCCATGCTCTACCAGAACAGAGGCATCTTTATCTATCTTTAAAAACAACTCTTAAAATCCTGCCTCTCCAGAAAGTATCTCCTACTCTAGTATTTAATACCTTGACTTTCCTAGTCTCTCTACTGCACTCTGTGCTCATGACCCTCCATTTCTGATCTCTATTTCCACATTGTCTCTCCATTTGACAGAACCTGTGAAATGGTCTTTTTTTTACTGCTTGCTTTGATATTCACTGCATTGTATCTTCATTTGAAAGCCGCTTCGAATAAGAAGTGTCTGCCAAAAGCATAAACATCTGCAGGTAATGAGTAACAGGCTATATAGAATAGCTTTGTTATTCTTCAGTAAAAATCAGGTGAATAGCATTTAGTACTTGGATAACTGTAGTTTATTGTTTTGGTTTGATTTACTTCATTCACTCTGACACGGTTAATGTTTGATTCGTTCTCAAAATAGCTCAGAGGTCTTGAACGTATGTTAAAAAGACAACCTTTATGTGCTTTTTGGGTCTTGTTGTTGACTGTGGTCAGCAGCGGTAGCCAGCAGCTGGGGCGTGGTGGATTTGCTGTGTATCTTGGCTGTGTTACAAGCCAGGCCTGGATTTTGTGATGTGGTTGATTGGGAAAGCATGTTGGGGAACTAAGAGACAGACTGTGTTTGTGCTGTAGGGGGTGGGGGGAGAGGGAAAAGGGGGAAAAAGACAGGGTGTGTGTTTGTGTTTGTTAGGAGGGTGTGCCTGTTGGTTAGCCAGAAGGTGTATTTGTGTTATTGTGTCATTTGAAGGCGGAGACCACGGTCCCTCTTCCTGTAAGTAGTTAGTCTGGCCAGATGGTGAATCTTGACTCAACAATGAAAAAGCAACACAAGTGAGCAGAGATAACCATTTTGGATGTTGTTATGTGAGGGAGCAGTCTGTCCCAATGTAGCGTATTTTAATTTTTTTTCTGTTCCTCATTCCTCATTTTGAGTTTATTTTGTACATGCTGCAAGAGAAAATGATTTGAAAACTGTCCCTATGGTGTCCTGTGTGGTGTGGCCACTGAAGTGAACCAGACCTCGTTAACTATTCATGAGGGCAGGGTTTCGCTGTAACAACCTCCCTTGCTCAGTTGACTTCTGATAGACATTCTCATCTCATATCCGTGGAAAAGCTGAATTGAAACGCCTGAGCATGTTTGCGTGTTCACTTGGATATGACTGATAGGAAGACAGGATGCAGTTACTCCTCTGTGATCCGTCTCCATTGATCGAGTTGCTTGACATGTGGCCTGGTCGTGTTAGCATATGTGCTAATGTGTGTGTGTGTGTGTGTGTGTGTGTGTGTGTGTGTGTGTGTGTGTGTGTGTGTGTGTGTGTGTGTGTGTGTGTGTGTGTGTGTTTATTTACCTGGATTTGTGGATTTGTGAAATCTATTTCACTTCTGGGATTCTGGGGACTTGTGGACACTCTTTTCTGAAAGGTTATTGAAAACTTGTGGTGTGGATTAAAACTTGCTTTAGGAGTTTCAGTGCTCTTCTTCATCATATTGTTTGAGCACAGATTGCACAAGGTGTGCACTTGTCTGTCTGTCTGTTGTTTGAAATAATTTGTGTCAAAGTGTTGTCTAAAGTGTAACTCAGAGAGATTTTTGGAATTTTGGTTGTACATTTTTCGACCTTGTTTCTACATTATTTGTTAATAGTTGATGTAAAATTATGACCTTATAAAAAGTCCTTCTTAAGGTTTTGATTTTTAATACTTAGCTTTGTAATGATATAAACATACAAACACAAAAATAGTTAAAATTAAAAAAATAAAAATCGTGTCTTGATGAATCTGTTAAATTGTTTTCTACTGTTTTTGGGATTTTCTTCTAACAATACATTTATAATTTATAGTTTTACTGAAATACGTTGCATTACTAACAGCCCTATGAAACATTGATTCATCACAAGCCTGATTTGTAATCTAAAGCTTTTTTTTTTTTTTTTATCGTGTTGAAGTCGAAAATTTTACATTTACCATTAGTTTACCACAATTAGTATCACATTCTTGGTTGAATTATATTTTAAGTTATTTTAATTTTTGTCTTGTGTCATATGTATTTTAGGGTTCATTTAAGGCTTTCCTAATGAATCAACAAATCATTGTCTAGCTGTCCCAGATCTTGCAAAAATATGAGTACACAACCTTTACATTTCAAAGTGTTGTCATTATTTTGTATCTATAGTGAGTTTTGGGACGTGTGTCTGATGTTTTTTTGAAGTTTTCCAGTTTGGCTTCATCTTTCTGTAATGCAGAATAAAACACAGGGATCTGTCATGTCTGATTTTGTGAAGCTGGAAGGAAATTTAAATAGCTTTTAAAGCCAATAATGATTGAATAATTTATGTATAAACACACTAGATATGACTGGGTTGTACTTTATTTTTGCAACTGATTGATGGAATTGAATTTGTCTATAAACTGTAGATTACTGAGTTAAAATCACCCATGATTAAATATACATTTTGCTTCTTGTTGCAGTTCCCAGAGTGTGGATTTTATGGCATCTATGACAAGATTTTGCTGTTCAAGCATGACACAACCTCCAACAACGTCCTCCAGCGGGTCAAATCCACAAGTGACATTCAGGAGGGAGATCTGGTGGAAGTGGTGCTTTCAGGTGAGTCTTTCCCCAACAACAGTTCATAGCAGCTCTCTTCCTGCCTTCTTCAGTTCAGAAAAGATGGCCTCATTTTACACCCTTGGCTAATTTGTTCCTTTACTCTTTCAAACTCTATGGTCACATCATCAGAGAGAAAATCAATCTGCTTTCCAATTTTACCTGCATCTCTAAACCGTCAAATATTTCTGCTATATGTTGAGTTACTCTGACATGATGTTTATTTTTAACACCCACAGCTGCCACTCTGTTTAACTCTTGTCTCTTTTTAGCGGCAGCCACATTTGAAGACTTCCAGATTCGGCCCCATGCGCTCAATGTGCACTCGTACCGAGCCCCGGCGTTCTGCGATCACTGTGGAGAGATGCTGTTTGGACTGGTCAGACAAGGCCTGAAGTGTGATGGTGAGAAGCAGAGGATGCTATGATAATAAGAAAAGACATGCAATGGCATCTAAAGGTCTCTCTTTTGAAGAGATGTCTTACGACCCACAAATGTCTTTCTTCTCCTCCTCTCCGTTGCACCGTTTATTTCTACCCATCTGATTCTTTGATCTATGCATCCCCCTGCAGGATGTGGGCTGAACTACCACAAGCGCTGTGCATTCAGCATCCCGAATAACTGCAGTGGAGCACGCAAGCGACGGCTGTCCACCACTTCTCTGAGTAGCAGTCAGTCCCTGCGTCTCTCCACCAGCGAGTCAGTCTACAGCGTGGGGACAGCCTCCACTTGCTCTGAAGAAACCAGTTTAATTCGCTCCCACACACAAATGGTAATTCATCTCAGAGCGCTGTGGTGTATGTCAGTTTCATAAATAAATCTCAGATAAATAAATAAATAAAGCAAAGCAAGACCATGTCCCAAAATAACCTTCGGCTAGTTGATTGTTTTGCATCAGAACGGTGATTTTGTAGCTGATAATATTCATTAAAATGCTAATTAAACACACTTATTTTTTTGAAAATGGAGATTTTTTTTTTCCAACAATATTTTTATTTATTTTATTTTTTTTTACAAATATATCTGCCATATAACAAATACAAACAAGACTAACAAATGCCCTCTTAGTTAGATATCTACATATATTCTTTTATGTAATTGTCCATTGTTGAGGCTCCCTTGTTTGACGTTATGTTCTGACATTAATCTTGTGTTTAGCCGTCTCCTTCATTCTGAGGCAAGTCTGTTCCTTCAACAAAATTCAAGAAGGGTCTCCAAACATTTTCAAATAATTCGCTTTTCCCTTTTTGCAGATATGTTATGCGTTTTCAGCATTTGCCGTGTCCATTGTTTGGTTCCTGGTCTTGATGTATCCTTCCAGACAATGGAGACATTTTTACTCAAACATGGAGACATTCAACTTCAAACATGTTTGCTTTAAATGTCTTTGTGACAAAGGCATGCAGGTTTGGAGGTTTCCAGATATCCATCTGAAAACCTCCAAAATACTTTGCTGAACTGCATTCCACACGTAGTTGTCGACAATCACAGTAATTTTACACAAACCGCAACACTGTTAGAGGAAACAACTTTTTAAATGTAGCCGTTAAAAAAAAAAATCGGATCAGTTTCTGATCTGTCAAAATGTTATCGGGGACGCTCCTGGGTTTGGGATCATCATTTGACTTCCCAACTATCAGTGCTGGCTCACACTCATGCTGCTGTTGTGTAATATGTTTGGACAGCTACATGCAATTGTTTTGGGTAAAGAAACACTCCAGAGATCTGTTTTAACTGCAAACGTTGCAGTGATACATCTGTTGATATCTGTGGCACTTGACAAGATTTCCAGCGATGCATTATGCAACAAATAACTTTGTGCACAATGTTGGAAGCAGCACTTGCACATGATGATTCTGCTTTCTGAAATAATGTTTTTTGAAAGGATGTAAAACATTTCTGTCTAATTTTCTAATTGTTACATTAACACTAAAATATATATATTGACTGTATTCAAACTTTTTGTAACAAGTACAAATACAATGTTTCTGAAGCTTTACTGTCTTGACATTGTTATGCCATAAACATTGCAATAGAAATGTCAAATTCGATAGGAATGGCGTGGATTTAAAACCTGTTTACTCACACCTTTGACAAATTGTTTCATTACATACAGAATTACTATGACATGTCCAGTACAGCAGTGATGATAAAGCTTATGTTAAAGCAACACTTTCCTTTCTCCTTTTTTGATTATTTGCAATTCTCTCACACTATTTGTGATATTTATTGGTCCCTGTACATATCAATCAGTTTATATCTTTGTTCTTTAGTTTAAAGTTGGCTTCGATGTAATTCAACTTTAGACGTGTAAGTCAAAATAATACAACACTTAAAATAGCAAGTGAAATTTTGTTGGTTTTTTTTTTACTACTGTGAAATGCTAAGGATACACTGGAGAATTTAATTAACTAGCTTCACATTAGTTTCGCCAAAACTAATATGTAATGAAAACATACTGCCAAGATGATGATGTCTTTAATTCTTTTTTCTTTTTAAGCTAAATCACCGTCAGTATTACAGTTTTTGTCCTTCTCTATCTTCCAAGCCACGGACTCCCAGTGAGGCGCGGCGCTTCTACACAGGCCGGCCTGTTCATCTGGACAAGATCCTGATGACGAAGGTGAAGGTTCCCCACACATTTGCCATTCACTCATACACACGGCCAACGGTGTGCCAGTACTGCAAGAGACTTCTCCGAGGACTGTTCAGACAGGGTCTACAGTGCAAAGGTGAGCACAGATGACTAGGGATGTGTTTTTAAGTCACTTCTGTGAACTAAAATATAAAATAATCATTTAACAATTAATGGCTTTGTTGAAATTAACATTTTCTTGTATTCCTCCTAGACTGTAAATTCAATTGCCATAAACGCTGTGCATATAAGGTTCCTAATGATTGCCTCGGGGAGACCATTGGAGGTGAGCAAAGACATAAATCCTCTGTCTTATGTATTTACATGGCTGCATTGTGTGTAAGTTGCATGGATTTGATAAAACATGCATGTTTTCTTTGTAAACTAATAACCATGTTACATGTCTTAAATATTCCAAATGACATATTTTCTAATACTAAAACTCACTGGCCCTAATGTTTTTATCTCTTCAGACAACAGAAGTAACTGTGGTAAGTATAATCAGTGCTCAGATGCATGCAAGCATGAGGCCTGGTCGTTGCTTTCCTGCTCTATTTCGCTCGATCCAAATCTCGCTTACAGCTCTGTGCAACGCAAAGCAGAGTACAAGGTGCTGGTTTTTACCAGGCTGGTAAAGGTCTGCTTTTCACTTAAAATTGAGCTAAACAGTGTTTTTGCTATTTTTCTCAGTGCCAGTAGTAATAATTGTAATGGCAGAGAAGTGGCAAACAGTGGTGGCTTTCACAGAATGGTGAATAGATTTGTTTTAATCCAGTTTAACTCAGACACTCTTTCTTTTTTGCTCTTGCACTAGACATGCTGAGTCCCAGTGCCGACACCGAAGTGCCCATGGACTTCAGCAGTGAGTACGACACCTCGGACAAGTCTTCAATGGATGACTCAGACGAGGCCTGCAGCATCCCTGGGTCCTTTTCTCCAGACAACAACCAGGATGGGACAGGTGGAGACCAAAGGTACGAGGAGATTATTGTTACTTACTTACAAACCTTTGGCACAATAATCAAAGTGGTGAAAATACGCACATGTCACAAAAATGTCTTTTTTATTGAAATGCAGTTTTTTTTTTTTTTTTACCCTAACCCTTACTAACCTAACCTTACTCTGTTTCTTTATTTTTACACACTCAACAATAAACATTGAACAAAAGATACAGCATTGTACTTAAGTGTATAATAAGGACTGATGTTTGGTGAGAAGGCTTCTTCACTGATTGTAAACGACAAAATGATGTCACCATTTGTCTTTTTCTAATCACTTGCCATATTTAGACAAAAAAAAAAAAATCAACAAATGGCCAAAGCATCATAAAACATCCAACAGCTTGCTGTTTTTCTAAAGTGCATCCTCATGCTGCATGTTAACTGTGGTCCCTTTACAACTTTCAAAGTAGCCTCATTATTAATAATAATCAGCACTGGAAATGGCTAATTAATACCTCATTGTACTGTACAGTTAGGAGGTTGATTTGGTTTACACTCATGCTTTTGTTATAATAGACAAAGTTTAACCGTGCATGTTCAAACTTGGAATCCATTTCTTCACTATAAAACTCACAGATTTTAATTTTAAGATGCCTCAATTTGTGTTTTTTTTTCTTTTGTTTTTTTCCATAGTGCTAATATCCCACTGATGAGGGTTGTCCAGTCGGTGAGGCAAACGACTAGACGATCCAGCACAGCTATTAAGGAAGGATGGATGGTTCACTACAGCAACAAGGACACTCTGGTACATATCCTATAATTCCATTACAAAGGTCTAAAATCTAAATGACTTCTACTGTACCTTCTAACTTGAAGGTTCAAATCAATTCATTGCAGGAATATACTGGATTTTCTTTGCATGTTTTCTATAAATTACAGCAGAATAATTTCTGTTGAGTAGCTTTTCTCACAGCAGTTTTGACCTTGATCGCTTGGTTTCAGCCTTTATTGCTTCTTTCCCCCCCTACTTTAATGTGCTGGTGTGCTTTTGGGAGCGTATGGACGGAAATTGAAGATAGAGTTGACTCTTTCTGTCGACGCTGAAGCACTCAGCAAATATGTGGTTAATTCAGTCTGAAATTGGATTTGGTACCTGGTCTTTCTACTGAAGTGCAAAAGCTACATTTGACCTTTAGAGAAATGTATTTATCTCTGTAGTCTTTTAGACTGTTTTCTTTCTGGCTGCACTTACACTCTTTCCTTTCCGTCCTTTCCCTTTTCTATTTTTAACCTTCTTTTTTATGTTTACCCTAGCATCCTGTAGCTTACCTGTTGTGTTATCTTTTGTGATCACTTCAGATCTGAAGCGATCCTTTTTCATGCAGCTCTTCCTCATTTGCTGTCCTTTTACCCGCCGTGTTCCTTAGTGTTGTGTCTTACTTCTGCTGTCCCATCCTCTCCAACCCTAATCCCCGACAGAGAAAGAGGCACTACTGGCGTCTGGACTGCAAGTGCATCATCTTGTTCCAGAACAATACCTCCAACAAATACTACAAGGTACGTATTGCTGATTCTTGAAGGATACGAATGAATTGTACGCTTTCTGTCCCTCACCAATGCATCCATGTTACTGCAGGAGATCCCCCTCTCTGAGATTCTGGAGGTGCGTCCTGCTACTGACTTCACTCTAGTCCCACAAGGCACCAATCCTCACTGCTTTGAGCTCGTCACAGGCACTATGTGCTACTTTGTCGGGGAGGACCCCAACACCCTTCCCTCACTGTCCACCAGCAGCCCCCAGACCCTTCCCCAGTCACCTCCCTCCCCCAGTATGGTGCAGCCCAACAGTGGCATTGGGCGGGAGGTGGCAAACGCCTGGGAGGGCGCCATTCGCCAGGCGCTCATGCCAGTCATCTTTCAGGATGCCCCTCCGGCCGAGGGCCACACGCCACACAGTGAGTTTAAAAAAAGAGCAAGTGCTTAAATGAAGCATGCTAAGGCATTTCTTTGGAAATGTAGCTTGTAGTATTTGGTAGTGCAGGCAAATGTTCCAGTGAATTTGAGGTTCTGTTCAGAAACATGTTGTGTGCCATACCCAACCTGTGGCATTTGGATGTTATTTCAGGACAAGCCTCTATCAGCATTTCTGTCTCCAACAGCCAAATCCAAGAGAATGTGGTATGACTTTTCACTCAGTTTTCTTTGGTCCAAGTTTTTGTTTTGTTATTTCTCATCGAACAGCATTTGTACTTGGAATAAATAATTTTCTCTCTTGCAGGATATTGGCACAGTGTACCAGATTTTTGCTGATGAAGTGCTTGGATCTGGTCAGTTTGGTGTAGTTTATGGAGGTATGTGAACATACATAGTCACAGTGACATAGTGATAGGTTGCTGTATCATGTGAGAAACATGTATATGTATATATCTAATGTGAAAATATTTGACACAAAACAACACAAACAAATGTAATGTTGGTACTTGTGTGTAAGAAGAAACAAAAAAAAGAAAAGTAAACAATATGAGGATCTTACTCGGGCTCTAAAAGAAGAATGTCTGGTTTTTAAACATTTTAAAGTTGACATTAATAATTTCAGGAAAGCACAGAAAGACAGGAAGAGACGTTGCTGTCAAAGTCATTGACAAACTTCGATTTCCCACCAAACAAGAGAGCCAGCTGAGGAATGAGGTGGCCATCCTGCAAGTAAGAACACACATGTTATACTATCTGTACGATAACATGCTTTAAGAGCTCTTTAAAAAGTCTTAAAATGATATGAGAACTAGCATTTTGTAATAGGCATTCTAGTAATGAATATAGTACTCGGTTTAGTAAAAGAATATTGAAAGGTGAACCGATTCTTGATAACTTTAGTGTTTGTTTTTTCATATCATGAATTGTCATCTGTATTTTTCTAATTTCTCTTATAAAATTGCTTATTATTAATCATTCACCTACAAAGAGACTTGAAGATAAGAAAATAACCTTTGAACAGTTTTATGCCAGACATTTTGATGAAAATCCCTAACAAAACAACCTTCAACATAAAAGTGTCCGCGTTGCAAATAGAAAGTCATTTAAATCCATATCTGAATCAGAGGAGAAGGCTTTACGTTAAAGTACAGGAAACTACAAATAATACAAACAAATACATGTGCTGATATGCAGGGAAATGTTGCAATAACGAAGAAGACCAGCAGGGAGCACTGTATGTTGAAGCTGGAGAATGCCCACAGTGTGAGGAGCAATAAAGTTGAAGCACTAGCTCACAGTTCAAAACTTAATGCCGTCAATCTTTTACACACTGAAAACATTTGACTTGTACTCCTACACTTTAACTTGTACAAACCCATTCAATATCTTGGAATATTATGACAAAGTACATTTACTTCCAAGTGATAAAGTTGAGTTGGTGATGAATGTAGCTTAATTACACAAAGATTGATGTTTGGAAACATTTATTTCTGTTGATTATGACAATTTTCTGCTTACAGTTAAAGAAAACAAGATGTTTAAGATTAAAATAGTACATTAGACCAAAAAAAACATTTTAATGGATAAAAGTAGCCTTTCTGAAAACTATGTTTGATACCTCAAAGGTTGTCAATACTAATAATTCTCATAAGATACTTTTAATCTGACAAATGAGCCTCACATTTCAATTTATTGAATATGACTGTATTGTTGCACTGAGCAAGATATAAAATGTGAATAACCAAAAATTTCCATTTTTACTTTCAGCTGAGATTAGTGTATGTTCATACTCAGTGTGGTTGTAGTTTTGGAGCTAGATCGGTTTTCCAGTCTGTTAATCCTTAACTTAATCCACTGCTGGCTGTGGGGCAACCAAGTGTTGGTGTCAACTCTCTTGTGAAAGACATTGTGAAATATCTCTTCCTTTGGTTAGGCATCGAGGGTTGCAGATGTCATCTGGGGTGAGCAGAAAGATGACATGTTTCAGATCAGATCTGCTGATTTGTGTATTTCAGTTGCATATTATTTGAGTGGCACCAATCTGTCATGACTAGAACCTCAATCGTTTGTCATGAGCACCACTGTTTAGGATGACGTTTCCAGAATAGGTGGGAGTACACGCATGTGTATAGAGAACATAAAGTTGTAGGCTTAGCACTCCGCTCTGAGGAGCGTTATTGCTCAGTGTTTAAAACGAGGAGAAATTGGTCAGAGGTTTTACCTCTTGCTGCTGCACTTTATTAAGGAAGTGATGGGAAAGGAAAACAGGTCACCAGAGAGTCTGGGATGATGGTGTTGAAGTCGATGCTTTGCTTGATAAATCATATCATCAATAAACCTATCTTGGTTGGCGTGAAAGTGGTCCAAATTGAAATGTGGACCAACCTTTTGAAAATACTTCACTATACTATAATCCTTGAGACTTAAATTAGCAACAGTTCATTTGGTTCTTTAGATTCACTGGATTTACTGAAGTATTGTAATTTGATGTTTTGTAACTACAGACTGCTTTTGCATTAAGTTCTTTTATGGTCTATAGCTCAGGTGTAAACATAGATATATTCTTTTAACCAGCAGGTGAAGGTAGATTCACTATTTACAGACCAGAGTTGACCAGTGTAATAGTAAATTTGCTTGACACGAAACAAATTAGGCAGGTATTAAACATACTTTTAATTAATTCCACTTTTCTGTGCTTTTGAAATTGGTTTGATGTAACATTCTAATCCTGCATATGATGTTTTGATTAACCATAGGCTGAAAATAATTATAATTAACAGAACTAAAGGCTCTAAAGTGTCAGCATATGTGAAATTAATCTATAGTATGACTCATTTACTCAGTGAATTGAGTTACTGAAGTAAAGGAATTTTCAATTATATTCAAATTTATTAAACAGATCTGTATATTGTAATGACTCTTTAAAATGTTCCTCATCTTGCTCCACATTATATTTCCTGTGGTTTATGGTCTCACGCTGACATTGTGTGTGACTATACCTTCCTGTTTTTGCATGCTTGTAAAAGTCTGCTTTTTTTCCTCTCACACACCTTAAGATGAGTTCTTGCCATTTTAAACCCAACTTTATCGAAACATGTCTTTAACAATTCTTCAATTCACTCGCCTCAGTTTTTCTCTCACTCTCCAAAGTTCTCAACATGTTTACATTGTATACAACTTTTTGACAAAGCTCTTGTTCTCTTTCAACCAGAGCTTGCGACATCTGGGAATAGTGAACCTGGAGTGTATGTTTGAAACCCCAGAGAAAGTGTTTGTGGTGATGGAGAAGCTGCATGGTGACATGCTGGAGATGATCCTTTCCAGCGAGAAGGGAAGACTGCCAGAGAGGCTAACTAAATTCCTCATCACACAGGTGTGTTTTTGTCACCGGCAGAACAACAAATTGTAACTAAATGCTGTTTATGTTACATCTGCTAAGCATTTCTGCGGTTGTACTATGAATACAGTACTGTCAAAAAACTATTTGCCCCCTTATAGAATTTTTCTGTTTCTGCACAAAGTGTCATTTGACAATTAATGACACTTATAACCCAAAGTTATAAGTGTCAATGGACTTTTAATACATGTTGTAATGCAACTTGACTTTAAAAGTGTCATTATTTACCGAATGACACTTCACTTCATGACAACAGTCATAAACATTTATGAAGACTCCTTCATGTTCATGACATAAGAAACTATTTATTGTCCCTTTGAGTCATTTTCTTATTGTGTGGTCTGTGGCATGCTTTTCTGTTTGTGAGAAGATTCTTGCAGCTCTCAGACATCTCCACTTCAAGAATATCGTTCACTGTGATCTGAAACCTGAGAATGTGCTGCTCGCCTCAGCCGATCCCTTCCCACAGGTACCCACACAAACGAGCATCAGGGCTTATAAGTACAGTTAAAACCAGATATTTATGCACACTGAATAAAAAAGTCACACACAGTCTCAAGTTAAATCTTTTCTAAATGTTAGAAAACTTACCAGGAACCTTTTTTGTAACTTTCTTTAAGTTCAGCAGTTTACAAATATTTGGTCATTGTCAAAGATAATTATATTTTATCTTTGACAATGGTCAAACATTTTGGACATCCATCCACAAACCTCTGGCAGGTTTGCTGACGCATTTGAGTCAATCGAGGTTAAACCAGTGGGTGTATTTTAAGGCTGGAAACAGGTTGCGTGACACAGACATGAATACATGAATGTGCAAATCAACTCTTGCTCAAAAGCCAAAGACGTTGTGAAGATGATGTTGTAGCTGGTAATAGAGAGTCGTCGTCGACAGTGAAACATGTCCTGTACCGACATGGGCAGAAAGGAAGAAACCTTTAATTCAGACAAAATATAAAAAGCCAGATTGCAGTTTGTAGATGCACACAAGGACAAACCTTTTCATTTTTGGAGACTTGTCCAGTGGTCTGATGAAACTAAAGTGGAACTGTTTTACCATAACAACTATCATTGTTTGGAGGAAAGGCAGGGATGTTTGTACCATCTTAGTTTTGAAGCATTATGTTGTGGAAATGATTTTCTGCAGGAGATTCACGTCCTAAAATAGTTGCCTTCACGAGGAAAGAGCATTGAAATATTGAAGCAACATCTAAAGACATCAGCCAGGAAATAAAAGCTTAGCTACAGATTGATTTTCTGAATGGATATTGACCATAAGCATACAGCTAAAGAGGCTACAAAGGGTCTTAAGGACAACGAAGTCAGTGTTTTGGTGTTGCCATCACAAAGATTGAAATATGGAGAAGTTGTGGGAAGATACAAAAAGGCATTTGAGAGTGAGACGGTGTACAAACGTGACTGAGTTTCACCAGTTCTGTCAGGAGGAATGGACCAAAACTCCAGCAAACTTTACTGTGAGAAATGTCAGGTAGAAAATCCAAAAGGTTTGACACAAATCATACAGTTTAACCTGCAATTATCCCTGATACTTACTGAAGCTCTTATAGAAATTTGAAGAAAGTTACAAAAAATATGTCAAAACAAAAGTTTTCTAACATTTAGTAAATAAACGTAATTTTGGTAATTGTGACTGACCTAAAATGAGAAAGTTTTGATCTGATTCAACTCCAAACAGTGAGAAAAATGTCTTTTGTTTTAATTGTACATAGCATACTAATTCCCTAATTTACTTTTATGCACTCTTATTCTAAATATGTGCAGTTGATCATCTTCTTGTTGGTTCCAGGTGAAGCTGTGTGACTTTGGTTTTGCACGCATCATCGGTGAGAAGTCTTTCCGTCGCTCTGTCGTCGGCACACCTGCCTATTTGGCCCCGGAGGTTCTGCTGAACCAGGGCTACAACCGCTCGCTGGACATGTGGTCGGTCGGCGTCATCATGTACGTCAGCCTTAGCGGCACGTTCCCCTTCAACGAGGACGAGGATATCAATGACCAGATTCAAAACGCAGCGTTCATGTACCCGGTCAACCCCTGGAAAAAGATTTCCAAAGACGGTAAATGGGAAGGAGTTTAATCAATAATGGGCTAAATTGATTAAAGATGAACATTTGTCTTTTGCAAAAACCACACACAGAGACTGTAACTCAACCTTGTGTTATTAATCACCAACTTGCAAAGCATAAAGAAACTCAGACTTTTCTGGAACTATTTGGGTATTACTTTTTGACACTTTGATGACTCTGACTTCTGTGGTTGTATTTCTGACAGTCAGGCTTTGTTTCCACTCTTTAGTGGACACGTGATATGCGGAAATATTAGACTTAAATAGTGCACAAGCAGTAAGAAGGCAGTAATAGACTGTAGTACTCACAGTCTGGACCTATGAACCCAAATAACCTGGTACCTTTCACCTCCTCCATGAAAGTGTTGCTCCAGCAAAACCACCAGAGACACAGACGTTTGTAACCACAAATCTTTCTAGCTCCAGCACACGCAGCATTCACAGCTTTAGAAATTTAACCACCTAGCCTCAGCCTATCTGTGGTTGCATATTACTTGAAGCAACGACACCATTTTGAAAATGGAAACAAGAGACCTATGACTTTCCCGGTCCTAATTTGAACCTCAGTGAACATTCCAGCTGTATTTCAAAAAGAAAATTCAGAAAATCCAACATCCCAGCTCCACCAGAAACAATAACAGCAGAAGGTTTGACGCTTGGAGGCATGAAATCCCGTTCAACGCTGGAACAAGAAGATAAACTTTACTGTGTTGCCATGGATAAGATTTTTTTTTCCAAAGCAAAATGACTGTAAGGTGCAGCGATCAGACGATAACATCCAGGTCAAGCACATCTTTTGACTCTCTGCTGACTTTTTTCCAGTTCTGGGATTTTCCTAAATACAATAACGTTTTTAGGGCTTGCCACTGGGCTGACGTTTCAAACTAACAGCAATTACAACAACATACACTTCTTAATTTAAGTGTAATATTTGCTCACTAAGTATAGACAACAACTCCTCTGTCCTACAATAAGCTTAGGATGGTTTAATGGAAAAGCTTATAAAAAAATCTCTTTTTTTTCATGTAAATTAACTAAAAACATATATTTGCTACTATATTTATTTCATACTTGCTCTTATTTATTTTCTGTTCATTTTTAACAGCATTGTAAAACTGTTAAACAGGTATTTGATAAAGCAGTGATTTTCACTTTAATCATTTTAATAAACCATCTCACTATTATTGATTTCTAAGCTACCGACTTGATAAACAACCTGCTGCAAGTCAAGATGAGGAAACGCTACAGTGTCGACAAAAGTTTGAGCCATTCCTATTTACAGGTAAGTTAAGGAAACCATTTATTTGATCTCTCACACACATTTTTGAGACGTTGATAAAATTAAAAGTTTTTTGCTTTATCCAAAAGAACAGAAGCTTTTAAAATGATGAGATCTCCTAGAAATCTGTAAACTGTTAAATTATATTTTGCTAAAAAAATGTAAATTTAAGGCTGATGTGTGCATAATGGGAAAATAACCTGCTATTATTTTGCAAGTTTCCTCAGTCGCCAAGGACTGCATGCTCTTCATTTTTATTTAGCAAAAGTTTTAAGATAAGAACCCAAGTGTTAGAAAAAAAGAAATATTTTCACATGAAAGTTAGAAATTAACTTTCTAACTTTGTGAAATAACTATTTGATCCACCTGAAAACTCACTGTTTCCCTGAACTCATGGATAAATAGTTGATTCTCTTTATCTCAGCTTCTTATGAGTGTTCAGCAGATTATCTGCAAAATCAGTTTTTTCCCCAACTTTTCCACCATCAAGGGTGAGGTCAATGAACTGTGAAAAGATGTTGTTGCAATCTATACCAGACTGGAGTGAGCGACATGGAAATTAGTAAGAAGATTTGTGAGAAAGCCACAGCTGTTGGAGCCATAATTTAGCATAAAAGGAAAAATGAAATGACCATCGGGTTTCACTGGTCTGGAGTTCCATGAAAGATTTTTGTGTCACAGCATGTGGATAATAAAAAGAAAGGCAGAGAATGCTGATTATCAATTATGATATTTTAATGCACTGCAATGTATATATAATTGTTTTAGCAAGTGTACAGGAGAGTGTAGGAGACATGATTAGAATGTGTTCATTACCTTCACCATCCTTTAAAATGAGACCCAAAGAAATGGAAACATCCATCATGTTTCCATGCACATGCATTTATTAATCTATTAAGGCAGTCATAACAATATTAAAGCTGCTGTGTGTGACGGTGGTAATTTCAGCGTTGTTTCTTGTCAAATAAAACCACACACCGAACCCACACTGCTTCTCTGATGGTGCATTCTGAACCGGAAAGGCTGTTTAGCCTCAGTCTAAACTTGAAAGCTCTCATGAGGCTGAATTTCCATCCTCCTGTTTGTCTCCTGTGTTTCAGGACTACCAGACGTGGCTGGACCTGCGGGAACTGGAGACCAAGCTCGGTGAGCGCTACATCACCCACGAGAGTGACGATAGCCGCTGGCAAATGTACGCCACGAAGCACAAACTGTCGTACCCGGCTAACTACGTCCCTCCTCCGCCTGCGTCGGCCTCTGATGATGATGACGGCGGGGAGGACTCAGACATGAAAGGCCTCACTGAGAGAGTCAGCATCCTCTGACCACAGAAACGCACTCCTCCTGACTTTTTTTTTTTTTTTCAAAGAAGACGGTGCAGTCTACTGAGTGTGAAGACCTTAAACATTTGCAGAGAACATGCGTTTCTATCGAGAACATTGCTCTGCTGTTTGAACCTCGCAGCCTGCTTTGTGTCAGTTTCACTGCACTAAATCCAATTTCTTTCTCTTCTAACCAGGAGTCCTCAGAACTGCTTATCGCTCACCTCTGCTGTTATTGGTTCTTTTTCATCCTTTGAATGTTTGTGGGGAGTTTTTTTTTTATCTGGAAGGCTTCCCACTTTGATTTCAAATTATGTTTGACTCACCCAGCAAGGTTTAAGAGACTGAAAAAGTCACACTTGAACTGGTGAAATCTGTCACAGAAACCAAAGGCAGCGTGATCTTGTTCCGTCTCTGCAATGTGGATCACAGCAAAGCAAGAAATGGCCTTGGACCACGAACTAAAGGGTCTTTTCACCGCATATAGTGAAAGGAGCCTATTGTCTGATTAGAACTGCAGGAATTCCTAATGTGTGCCTTCAAGAACGTGGCCTTAATATTCTCACCATGTCTTTTTAAAGATGGGTTTTTATTATAAAAAATACTTTCTTTGCCAGTGATTACTCAACTCAATGCACAAAAGTCAAAGCCATTTTCACTCTCAAATGAAATCCCATAAATCCATGTCTTGCAGATGAAAAAGCCTTAAAAATGGGAAATATTGATCTATCAAGGATGTACTATTTGTAGTAATTGCCACCAGTTGGGAGCAATAATAGGAAACATAGCAAATTATAAATGACACTGTGAATTTGAAGGAAGACTAAAAACTAAGCTTCTTTTGACATCTTTTCCCCCCTCCAACATTTATTCCTCCGGCTAACAGATTATCTTGTGTCTAAGGAGTTGTCACTGAGTGGTGAAATTGCTCCTATTGTCATCAGTTCCTAAAATCAATCAGTGAATTGAAATCAAAATTATAGCACGTCCTCACAGCCGACTGTCATGCTGTCGAGGTCGAGCGGATAAATGGGAACATCTTTTCACAGCAGCCAGACTTCATCGCAACCACAACCTCTTCAGTAATGAGGCCTCTATGGATAATATAGATATATATTGAAAGGAAACTATAAAACATCCAGTCTGACTAAAAATGAGCTGTATTGTTACAAAAGGACAAGAGTTTCAGAGGCATGTCAGAAGAATTTGCAGCTGTTGCTGTGAAAGACGCTTCTGTGAAACAACTTTCTGCCTGTAATCAAATTTTGAAACAAGGTATTATGTTTCCTCCATTTTCTGATTCTTTACTGCTTTTGGCTGGTGTGTTACATACAATCTCAATGCAATACATTGAAGGTAGTGGGTGTGATGTGACAAACTGAAAAAGTTTAAAGGCATGTAAGTTATTTCGTGTTGTAGTAAAAGTGCTCGGGTGGACAGGATGGGTTGTCTGACTAGAACTAATATGCATGTAGTTAAACTACATTTCTTTTCAATATGTTGCTTTTTTTGTGAAGTACAGTTATCTCAAGATTTTTTTGGACACGCTGTAGTGATGACAGCCTATTATGAAAAATATGTAACCTGGAACTTTACGTAGTTGTCAAATGTGTGTAGATTGTGTCCATGTTGTTTGAATGACGCTCCTGGTCTTTATATCGAATGATGCAGACTTGAACTTTATTCTGTCTGTTCTAGAAATGTTAATAAACCATTGACATGCCCGTCTATCTGCGAGTTCATTTTAGGCCTTCTGAAGTGAAAACCTGCACAAATCCAAATGCATTTTGTTTGTTAGGCTGCGTTCACACTGACGCCTTATCATGGGTTTCTTAACCCTACTGTAGTGAAACAGCTCTCTGCTCTGTACTGGACCAACACTGTGACTCGTTTGCATTATAGTTTGAACTCTCTGATCCTCATCCTGTGGCTAATTTATGTTATTCCAAAATGCATTATGAGTAAATGCAGGAGCAATCTCAGCCTGTAGCCTCACCATTAAATGCAATTACTTGCTGCAGTGCAGGCCTGCAGGCACTAACGGATGAGAACGGAAGTGCAATCAGAATATGCGATCATGTTACATAAATACAGTACAAACTCTCTTTTGTTGTTTATTCTCTCTGTTAGCTGATAGTTATCTCAGCATCATGAGACCAAACACTCCAACCCCGTTTACCATAGTCTTCATTCCAAGTTAAAGACCGTATCCTTTTTTCTGACTATCAACAAGATTCTTTTAAGTCTCCATCCTTTAACTGTAATACAACAAAAGGGAGACATCTGAGTGACTGTATGTTGGCATTTGCATTTACACAGAGTAAGAATACTTTCATTTATGAGGCACCTTTTGTATCAAGACTGATGAATGGTTTCCGAAGCTGTCATTCTCTTTTGGTTTTTCATCTTGCACAATAAAATCTTAATTTCCTCTTCCATGTCTAATCCTCGACAAGAATCTTTTGATTACAAAGTTGGGCGTCTCTGCATTCACTTGCTAGTGCAGACAATTAGCTGCTAAAGTGCAGCCTGGGGCTCAGGTACAAAACTAACCTACACTTGATGGAGATGAAAGGAGATAGAAAGTGAGGAGGAGAAAATTATTTGGCATCACTTAGCCAACAGTGATGGATGCGGTTTTGGAGGATGTGTTTTCACTGCAATCGGCTGAAGTGTGGCTAACAGAGAATGGAAAACAAATTATTCTGCTTGCCTCTGCAGCCACAGGATCCTCTTGAGTTCCACTCAGCTCACTTATATGAGATTCTACCTTTATCCAACAAAAGCTGCTTTAAATTTCTTTCTTTTTTTTTTTTTTGCTGTTGGTGTGGAAACATCAGTACGTAAATCCACCTAATCTTTAATTAAATCCATGATGGGTCTGTGTGAGAACACACTCCATAATGTCAATTTACCTTAACAGAAATTACCATGACACATCAAGTATTACTTGTTCTTCACAGAGATAAAAAAAATATATATATATATATATATATATATATATATATATATATATATATATATATATATATATATATATATATATATATATATATATATACACACATATATATATAGATAGATAGATAGATAGATAGATAGATAGATAGATAGATAGATAGATATCAGTGTGCAAGGTGAGAAGTAATTCATTGCTGCAGCATGAACACTCCTCATTCCTTTATTGTGTTTTATTCAGAGAATCTCGATGTAAACAAAACCCTGATTGACAATATTTCTTACATAAGTCTCTTAGGCTGCATTCACACTGCAGCCTGAAGTGACCCAATTCTGATTATTTTGACGTATTCCGACCTGTATCTGATTTTTTTTTCATGACGGTGTGAACAGCACAGGTAGGATTCTTTTCAAATGCGACCCATATCCGATACGTATCCGATTCAAATGCCACCTAACGTCCAGTTCGCATTCCAGAATTGAACGTCACTGAAATGTGTAAAGCCCGGTGTGTTGAGACAGTTTTCTGTTAGATTGTTTAAGCTTCAGTTAATTAGTATTTGCTGTTTTAATGTTTACAGTTAGATTGAGAACAATAGGCACAAAATGATGGCTATGAGTCCAGTTAGCTCATTGTAAAACCAGGCATTAATCAATGTTTTACTAGTGACAATCATGATTTACCTGTGATAAGTGGCTAGTGTCAGCATCAAGCCCTGACTGAATGAATAGCTTTATTATTATAACCTACTCAGTGGTGGAGAAAGTACTCAAAAAATTTACATTTTTACTTGAGTCAAAGTAAAAAAAGCACATAGCGCGAAGCCAGGCTTCGCATAGCATCATCGTTTCATCCTGGCTTTATCTGTTTTCCACCAGAGACAGCAGCCTCAAATCCTGGCAGTGGTGGCTACTGTGGCTCTTCCGGCGACAGCTGCCGTAAGGCGCCACGGGCTGCCGCGACCTGCTACTGGCACCTGGATGCCTCTCTGCATTATGAATGAAATCGGTAATAGTATGCATACTCTGAGTTGAACAGAAAATGCTCAGCATCTGAGCCTCTGTTAAGATTGAAGAAACTTTCATTCAGTAATAATCGCTCTTTACTCATTTTCTGAATCAGAAGCTGCAACCGGAAGCCAAATTCAGCTTCGTCCCACCTGAGTGAAGTTGCCCTCCCCGGCCCACCTTCTTCAAATCAAACTAAATTGGTGTCAAACGTCTGTGCTGTGTTTATGTTTGTGCTATGTACCAGCACAAACATAGCCGAGTTAATTGACACCTATTGTGTCTGATTTGAAGAAGGTGAGGGGCTGGTTGACCTTCGATGACCTCTAGGAACTTTTCTGAATATCTTTAAAATGATAGCAGCACAACCAAAAATTTTGCTGCACAAACACCAATTTTGTCTGATTTGAAGAGCTTCGACCTGAATGGGCGAGCTAATAGGTGTGTCTATGTATGACTGGCGTCCAGCTTCTGGCCTGCCGCAACTGTGGCAGGTTGCGGCAGGCCACTCCTCGCTGGTCGTGGCATCCTATCAACCTTCGGCAGCTGTCACCGGAAGTGCCTCGCCACGAATTGGGCATCAACAAGTTTCTTTAAAAGGTCATAAAATCAGTCACAGAGTCACTGATGCTATAAGCGCACGCCGTACCTCACGCCAAACGAGCATCTTTTATTGGAGGATTATGAGGAATTGAATTCAATACATTATTGAATTTGTAATTAGCTCCAAAAATGTATTGCAATACTTTCGTTTCTTCATCAGCCATTTGTGTAATTCTCTCAACACATGCAATAATCTGTTAGCCCGGTCTAGAGCAGACCAGCTGCACAGGATAAATCACCAGGGCAACTTATGTGTAGTGAAACCTCATTTTGTGAAACCTTATTGCAGCTTCGTTAAGCCAGGATATCCGGAAAATCCCGGCTTAACCTGGTATCTTAGTTTTGTGAAACGGATCTCTTGTGGCAATTTTGTCATTAAGTACACACAGCAGTTTTTATTGCTGAAACAAGCACAATGTTTTTAAACAGAAAATACGGTTCTTTCATTTTAAAGTTACAATTTAACTTTCATCTGTTTTGCAATCAGATAAAAGGCCTTTCCAAATTAATATCCCAGCATGAATTTCTATTTCAGCCCATTTTGGTAATGCACATTTAGATTATGTTAAATTTTAAAAGTTTGGATGAAAGTCTTTACCATGACACTTTATTGCTTTGTTTATCTTTCCAAGTGATTTGAATTGCGAAGAATTGTACACACTCACCTATGATTTCCCTCTACTACTTGTGACAGAAACTGAAACTCGATGTAAAAAGGTGCAGCGTGTTGTTGAATTACAGTGAAGATGACAAAGAATGGTTTTGCATCACATTAAAATTCAAAGTTTGTTCAGTTTTGATGCTGCCTGCGACACTGTCAACGCGATCTGGCACCTTCCACTACGCATTTTCCATGTTTCATGTTATCTGCATTTTGTGAAGGCTTGACTACATTGTAAATAACGAACATTAGTCGAAGCTGAAAACAAAGGATGTGGTCATAGACTTCAGGAAACCCCCCACCCTCCTACATCAAAATAATTAAAGTAGTTTAAGTGGAAATATTTATGTTCACCAGAGAAAAGTCGAGAACAATTTTCTCGTCGTCAACCAACACATTGCAACATGTTTCAGATTTTTTAAAAAGTTTTGAACATCCACACTCACCACTGAATATTCTAATAGAGAAACCTCATAGACACACACACACGTATTTAGTGGCAACCAAAACAGTTAGGAGTATATCTGACAGATATATGTTGACCCTGTAGATACTGTGTGCGTTATGCATGTAGCATGTGCATGTTATTTCCTGATGTGGTTTCTCAGTTTTATTTTATTCTCTCTTCCCACACCAAGAGGCAGACTTATAGGTTGTTCACCGATGTTCTGTTCTAGAAGCGTAATGAAACAAAAATGTGAAGCTAATGATTTGATTTCACTCCTTTCTGCTTCACACACCTCAGGTATGTATGCCTGCTTCCTGGAGATAAACATCTGCAACAGCTGCTGATGTTTACTTAAGATGCAAGCTTTGCTCCAGGCTTCCTTCACAGGCTCTGTTTGTGTACGCTTGAGTCTCTAGGAACCATACAGAGGCATTTCTCCTTTCTGACAAACACAAGTCCAGTCCCAGCCTCTGCACAACTCCTTACATGTAGATCATTTAACTTATGAACTTTTGGAATGAGTGGAAAAGGGCACTGGAGCTGATCCACAAAAAACTGGGACATGGGTGACAGACGTTTCAGAGCTTGAAGTAAAATGGGTAATTATTACATACTTTATCACAGTCTGCAGATGGTTTCCAAGAACTGAGTTTCTTTTCCTCATTCAGAAGCACACATTATAGCATGCTTGTTATTATACCATTCAGCGTTAACTCCGCCCGCTGCTTGTGTGAGGTCACGTTTCCACCTCCTTTTTCCTCCGTTTGGCAGTTTGCTGCGAACACTCTGCTGACTTGCTGCTGACATTGAACTTGCTGCTGCTTTCAGGAAATCCTAAATAAGAAAAAAGCTTATTAAGAGAAATTACAAAGACAAAGGTCCACGTACTTTGTGGTAATTGCTTTTCTCGCCTGTGACGTTCTCACTCGTTGAGAACATGTGAGTCTGGATATTAAATTATGAGGGGTTTATTTTTCTCTGAAGAACATTTTCTGACCAGCAGAAACTGAAGCTGAAACATCTGTGGAACGTGTCCACTCCTTGGCCGGAAGACAGATTTTCTTCTTCAGACACACAACTCTGAACAAAAACAGGTGAGGCTGTTATTGACTGAAGTTATAAATGTGAAATATCTAACAGAATACTTTTAAATACCCATCTTAGAAGCAGTAGCACAAAGGTTAAAACAATGCAGATCTTGTTTTTCTAATCTTTAATATAATTTTTAAAAAAGCTCATTTTGTTTCCCAACAGAACCTTTTTTAACAGACATGATGCCTGACTATTGTGTGGTAAAGTTTGATTTTCTACTTTAGTGTTTTGAAATTCCCAGAGCAGGGCACTTTGAAATGTCTCAGGTTACAGGAAAAGGTTGTTTGAGAAGATGAAGTTATTGATTTGACTTTAAAATAATGGGTTTTGCTTTGTCTGGTTAAGCAGTGAAGCTCTAAATCAAACATATTTCTAGTTTCTAAAAGAGGAAGCAGTATTCATCTACTCCACAAACATTAGCGCAACTGTGAAATGAAAAGGCAGAAATGTTCTTGTAAAAACATTGCGTGATAAAACTCTGAGAATTAAGGACGGATGCTGATTTTTTTTATTGACATATTCTGCATATTCTTGTTTCATGTTCTTTTTGTGTTGCTCAGAAACAAACTTTGTGCGCAGATTTTTCACCTGCGTGCCCAGTTTGTTTCTCAGCAACTCAAAAAGAGCTTGTAAATGTAACAAAATAACTTCCAACAGAACCTCCAGCCTTTGTGCAGCTGTTATTTTTTCTGTTTCTGATCACATTTGGATTGACATGACCAACATCAACCCAAAAATGAAAATGCCACACATGAAAAATACTCATTTTTGCAAAGGGGGAATACCAACGTGTGGTTAGTCACGGTCTGATTACTACAACTGTACAGTTTTACAGAAGTGATCTGGAAAAAACCTTGCTGTAATACCATGCAAGTTTCCAATGCGTGTTTCTCTTGGAAAATGATTTGAATGAATCTGTGAATCAAACCACCACAAAAGCAGCTCCGCATTATGACTCATGAAGGTAATCTGATGCTGCCTGGATTCTCCGTTATTGGGTTTTGAGTATGTTAATTCCATTACAGGCGCCCTGAGCCTGTAAACAGAGCAGAACAAGCCAAATGGAGGAAGATAAAAATAAAAACATCACCGATCTCTAAGAAAAGTACAAAACATTTTTCTAAAAAAAAAAACCCAAAGCATTTCTACTACCTTTTTGTTCCCAGAATCAGCCCAAGAATATTGTTTCTGATGTCGATGCAAGAAAGTTTTTAAAGAATCGCTGAGCGACACTGATGGCACTTTTGAAGGGTCAGTATTGATGATGCATCCACACAGTAAATCAGGAAGACAATAAAAACAATCAATTTGCATGATGGGTCACGTTTGCAATATTAAATCTTTGAGCCAGAGTCAACAACTGGATACGTCTTTGTCGCTTCAAATTAAAGCTGGACAGCGAATTAAACTGTCAGCCTGTGAGCGTACATTTAAATCAGTAGCTGAATCTGACAATGGATTGTTCATCTCTCCGCAGAATTACAAATGTGCACAGCAAAATTAGATTTAGCCTGTATTAAAGAGCGATTGCTGGATACAATCTGTTGAGACTCTGTTCGTAAACCATTTCAATTCATGGGGTAGAGTTATGGAACAGATTAAATGAAGAGTTAAAACAAAAATTCAATACAATTTAAAAGGAAAAATAAGGAGGTCATTTTCACAAGATATAGAAATATGGGTGCGAGTTAGCACTAATATGTTTATGTATATTGAGGCAAATGCATATGAGTGTGTGGGTATGGCTCTATATATTTAGACATGTAAACCCAGATAAAGTGGAAAATTGATTTACCTGTTTATTTTTATTTTTGATTGGATTGATTGATGAGGGTCCATCTGAAAATATTGTGAGTTTAGTTCATAAGGTTCTTACTTCTTCCTATCCCTTTTCGAGCGTATTAAGATTACTGTGGTACAAAAATATGTCTTTTGCATTCCTTGTTTTTGTGCATAATTTTATACTACTACCAGGTTTTATTTAATTTTATGCTGTTCAGAGTGGATGAGCAGTTGCATTCAAATATTTATTATGTGACAGTAACGTGCAGCGCAGCAAAAAGAGACGCACAACATAAAAATGCGCTTTTATATAAATGTGTTTTATTTTCTTAATCTTTCAGGTGAACTTCCAAAACCACACAGCGGCTGAACACAGAGGACATGATGAACGTCACAGCCACAGCAATGTCAGCCACGCCAAATGCTACAACTACACAGTGTGTTGCTATTGGTTCGAATCCTATCAGCGATTTCCTGATGGCTGTTTACATCCTGGCTTTTGTCTTCGGCTTGACCTTCAATGTGCTGACTTTGTATCCAATATACCAGCAAGTAAAGCAGCAGAACGTTTTAGGGATCTTCCTGCTCAACCTGTCAATATCTGACTTGCTATTCGTCTTCACCATGCCCCTTTGGATAAATTATTACCGATGGGACCATCAATGGAAACTAGGTGTGACGTCCTGCAGTATCGCGGGATTCTTCTACTACTCCAACATGTACATCAGCATTTATCTGCTGTGTTGCATCTCTGTGGACCGCTGCCTGGTGGTCTGTTACCCACTCCGCTTCAAGCCCCATCGTACATCTCGATACGCATGGGTCCAATGTGCCGTAGTTTATGCTTTGGTTACAGCCATACACATATTCATTCTGATTAATGACGACTTAGCAGATGCTCATGATGACACAGACAACAGTGACCGTTGTTATGAGACCTACCCTCTGAAGCCCAAGGTGGCCTTGTATAATGTGATCAGAGTGGGATTCGGCTTCATACTCCCACTGCTCGTGTTGGGAGTGAGCTACTGGAGGGTGCTGGCCACTGTGGGGAAAAGTCCCGGCCTGAGTGCCGCAGCTAAGAGGAAAGTTCGTCTGCTATCCTATGGAGTAATTTGCATCTTCTCAATTTGTTTTGCTCCCTATCACATCCTCCTCTTTGTGCGCTCGCTTGTCCGTTTCTCATACGAAGATAAACTTCACTGTGGTTTTGAAAGAAACATGCACTTCCCCTTCTCCAGCACTCTGGCGCTGTCCAGTCTGAACTGTGTCGTGGATCCTGTGCTGTATGTTCTGGTCAGTAATGGCGTAAGAGATAAACTGAAACTTTGCTGTGGACGTCATGAACAGAAAGGGACGGAGGACTTCAGGCTGACTCAGTATAAAAAAGAATCATCTAGTAATGATATTGCCTTGATATGAAGGGAGGGCTGACTGTGATGTGTTATTTGTTTGTATGTATGTATGTACAATATGTATTAGCCCTTACGACCTCAATTACAGTGACTTAAAACTACTCATTCCTGTGACACAGGATGGGCGATTGTGATGCGAAGAAACACAATCTGTTTCTGTTTTTTTTCAGAAACATGTTCTCTCATTTATGTGACATGTGAACCAGTTTAATTCAACTGAAAAACCTGCAAAGGGGAAAACAGAAAATAGCACCAATAGCTATATAAAGGTGCACCATTATTACCTCTTAGTGTACATTTAACCTTCCTGTACATTTTTTATCAATTGCAGCTAATCTGATTAACCTGAAGCTCAGAAATTGTAACTTTTCTTTTTTTTTTTTTCTTCAGAACTGAGTAGCAGGCTTCCCAGAGGAATCTATTCTAGCATCATGACCCCAAGTTTAACATAGTAATCACTTACTATGTTAAATAGTAAGTGATTACTATTAAAATCTGTTGGATTATCTGGGAGGGTTGTGAAAAAAGTTCTGGTAGATTTTGAGGCAGAATAAGCAAATATTGGTTTGACAAGGAGTGTTAAGTCTTAATGCAAAGATCACCAGGCTGGTGTGGTTTGATGTTTAGTAAAATGTTATTATTTATTTATTTTTTTAAATTTTTTTACTTAAACTGAGAAAGTTGAACATAATAAATGTGCCAGTACATTTGAAACAAAAGTTAGGAAATGTTTCAATGACTAACTTCAAAAATGTCCTGAACTTTTACCAAGTGTGTGGACGTCTAGGGGTCTGTGAGATGTTTGTGTCTCAGTCTTCAGTATTTGCAGTGCAGTCTTTTGGCTTACTTGCTCCCGAGGCCTCTCTATGTGTCAGACAATTGTTGTTACACGCTTACAATGAACCAGTCTTTTTATTTTATTTTCATTCTGTGCATTTTGCACCATGCAGTTCTTGAAGTGTAAATAAAATCATGCATGCAATTTCCGCCACAAATTAACATCAAAACTCTTAAACTTTGGAGAGCTGTTGCAGTGGAAAAAAATGAAAATAAACCTCTGGTTTGAACAAGTGCACTGTGTTGAGGTTGTTCAGTTTGTTGCAACTGGCATTTTGATAATTTTCAAATGCTGGTGAAAAACACGGCAAAGCCCACATATCCAAATACATAGTCATTATCTTTGCACATAAAGATAATCATAAATCCAGCACAGCTGTGCCACTGTGTGCCGCGGGTTTGTCAAGTAGGCGAGGAAAATAATCAGGAGGCCTGTGTGCATCTGAGTGTGAATGAGGCTTAATTTGAGCTGATCATTTGAAAAGAAGCGTGGCGCAAGAAAAAAAGGAAGCGAGAGAAGAAAGAAATAAGGAAAAGAGAGAAATAAAGTTTATGGACTTATCAACGTTTGGCCCTGTGTCAATGGTCACGTTTTCAAAAGTTCTTCTAAGTTTAAATATTGCATGTTGACCAGGATACAAGAGAAAGGCTGAGAGAAACTCACACAAACTAAACCTGTTAGTGGGATGCAATACTCAGTATAACTAGTCAAACTTAAACATACCGCACCCTTGTATTTATATACCTGTCACTTGTGGTTTATTGCCTCTTCCTTTCTGGCTTCCAAGCTTAAATCTTGCAGTCTAATCTACGTGAGAAAAACAGCTTCTTGAGCTGTTCCTCTTGCACAATGCATGAATTTAAAATTACACTTACACGAAGGAAGTGTTTGCAATGCGCTACTTTGACATGCTTTTAGTGATACAGGCAGTTTGACGTAGTTTTTAGTCTTTCTCACTATCAATAAATGAGACCTTTGATAAGAGTTTATCCTTGTAGCCTTAGGTAACTTGAATGTTATATAAGAAATGAACATGGCATAATAAATCTTCCACTGGCTGACGTTGACGTGAGGTCAGAGGTGCTAATTTGAATTTTCTCTCTGGGGAATATAACACACACATCATCTGTGTGAGCTTTTATTCAGTTTGGAAATGTAACCAGTTAGGGTGGGAAAATGAAATCCGATCAAGAGACGAGACTCTTTCTGAACACACTGTGTTCTGGAGGACCTTGTCAAAAGACTTAATGTGTCCTTTTCTTGTAAAGAGTGTGGCTAACAAATAAAATGTATTGTTTTCAATGTAAATGTGGAAGAATTTTAAAGTTGGGAAGAAAAAGAAGAAATTGTGTTCGCCACATCTGGATGCCTACGTGTGTTATGCTGTTGCCATGTGACAATATTTGCATTGGCAAGAAATTAAACAGCCGTTCCTGACTGGAAATTGGCTGGTGAATTCGCTCAGTTTCAGTTCACAAAATTTGCGTGTTAATAGACTCTTTACCATCATATCTTTGTTTATTAGAATTTCACAATATTTCCTGTCAGCGTAATGTCTTTGGAGTCTGTTATTTCAGTCGCTGTCAGCAGATTTGACTTGGGGAAGTAAGTGCATGCTATTATTATGAGCCCCAGACATAGAGAAGAATGAGCGAAGGCTTCCAGCACAGATCGCTCAATTGCGCTTCGCAGCACAGTCTTCACTTTTGCCCCCGATACGGTGCTGAACACAGACCATGAGTTAGAGTCTATGTTCCTTAGGATATACATAAGGATGCTGCTATTTTCTTGATACAATCAATACTAAAGTAAAATGCTCTAAATGTTCCTACTATAAATATTTAAAGACTAGTGATGGCAGGAATGATATAGGAAAGTTATATTATGTCTTTGAATGAAGTGCTATGACATTATCAAGAGTAAAGTTGTTTAAAGATGGCGTATACCTCTTTTTCAACGGCCCATGCTGAGGTGTTCACTGTGGAAAAAAACTGAACTGAGGCCATTTCTGCATGTTAAAACAATCAACTGTGCAGTACAGATGGTTTTCACATGATCTTTTTCACACTTTGCAGAATATACCAGACACCCTCTCATAGTTTGGATGGCCAGTTTTAAGTTGGAAACTCTCCAGCTGCACTCTGAACGTTGTGCCCTCCTGCCTTCTGCTGCCAGCTCCTGCTTCTCCACCACCTAATCATCCAATCAGGGGCCGAGTTCAGAGTATCTTTGCTAAATTCCTGACGTAAGGGAGACAAGCTAAGGGGAGTGGAGATACACGAGACGCTCCACAACACGTTGACCAGCTTAATCGTGAATTGATGAGATTCGAGCTTTAAACTTACATAAGGTAATGAAGAAGTATTTAAATTTTTACACATTAGTTGTCTTCTGAAATGATATCTATGCAAAAGCGAGGACACAAAGAGAGTTTTGCCCTACATGTAAATTAAAAACAGCACAGTAATTGTGCCTTTCATCTTATAAATGTAAAACACGGTAAAGTTTGACAAAATTGAAGTTGTCGTCCGACGTCCGGTAGCATTTCTCCCAGGTTATTAAACATTTCTTTCTTTCTCCCGACTTAACTTTAATGAACGCCCTCAGCTTGCTGATGGACTCCTTGGTGAATCAGTACGGTGTCTTTGATTTGCTGTTATGACTCATGGCCTTATTGTGTGATGAAAGCTCGGTCTAAATGCGCCGTACAGACGAGCTATTCTTAGATATTATTCTTAGTGCACAGTCAATTATTGTAGCCTACACAAAAGTGGACTCAAAAGAGAATCATTTTTCATCTCTTTTTCCTCTATGCCCACCATAGTTTCTAAATTATACTTGATTGCTGATCTCCAACTGCTTATTATTTCATAGCATACCTTTAATAAAACAGCAAGCTTTCGTAATTAAACTGAATATACAACCACAAATCAGGAGTGGGCAGTCAACAAGCTAGTAATTAGTCATTGTGATTATTGTCAACTGAGTTGTGTTGGTTGTGTTTCCTACTGATGCAGAGGTGCCTCAGTTCAACAGACTGGTTCTGTGAGAAGTGAGTGGGCTTTCGAAGGTAGAGCGCCTAATTGCTTTTGTGATATTGATCTTGTGTTGTATGAAGATCAATACCTTAAGCTTTGTTCACTAAGAGACATCCAAACAACCCGATTTATGATGAAGCTGAAACCTTTGCGTGGTATGCAGTAAGCATAAAAAACTCCTGCTAAGGTAAAGCTCTGTTATGCTCTCATGTACTGAAATGATGACGGTTGTCAACAAAAAAAAAAAAAAAAATGGGGGTGATGAGGATCAAATACGGCACAGCGGGACAACAATAAAGATATAAAATAACTGGTATTAAATCATGCATATTCTCTCATCTAATCAAAAAAATCTCAGATGCTGGTTGGTTCATCACCTGTACTGAGACAGAAATAAAGAAAGTTCCTATCAATGGTGGTGATGGATTCCTATTGCAGCTAAGCTACAGTATACACTCAAGCACACATTTAAAGTATTTATTGAAAACCAGCTAAGAGGACTTAGCTGGTGCAACCTGCTTTTCTCTACAGCTGCATGATGTCCCAGTTGATTATTCTGTATACTGGACAGATGAAGCAGCATCACATTTTTTCAAATCCCTAACCACAAAGTCGTCAACACATAACCAAGTAACTATTTTAACTTTAGTTGTTTGAAAAATTTTGTTTTTATCAAATATGACTCAAAAGAAATTTGACTTTGTGATATAGCGCCTTGAAATTGGGTCTCTGTCTCTTTAAAAACGCCTGCTTTTTCTGAAACTCTACCTTCAGCAAGTCATCACAATATTGCTCCTCTATTAACTCTTTAATGACATTTGCACAAATGTCGCACTGGAAGTAGCACCTTTAATGAGCTCAATAGAGGCCCAGTTCTGCAAGGTGTTTGCTAATTGCTGCTGGCTAGTCTGAAGGATTGGAGAAGGGAATTTTAAGGGGTGGGGCTGTTGTGTGAGGCTGAAATTTGAAAGCTCCAAGGAGGAGCTGAGTCTTGAGGGATTAACTTTGTATTGTGTAAAGCTGAAAGAAAGTCAGTTTTACATAATATTCCTTCAGTAGCAAATGTGAACAACGACCCCAAGCAGGCTGCCACACCAAAACCTGACTTGAACTCAACAAAGTCAATATTATGGACTGACCACTGTAAAGCTCTGCTCTCAGTCCTGAAAAGCTTGTGGAAGTAAATCCAAAGTGTTTCCCATTGTCATGTAGACAAAAGGGTAATTCTACCAATAGACTGATTTAAACTCAAACAGTGAGAAAATTGCTAAATCTTGTATTTTGTTCTTTTGCTATACGAGGATCTGGGAATTAATTGTACTATTTCCACATTACCTCGGTGTGTGGACTTTTTTTGTTGTTACTATAATAAAAAGGGGAATTTTGTTCATTGTCATTTCCCTATTTCAAATATAAAATACTTCCTTACAACAGATTGCTAACCACAAGAAAAGTTTTATTTTTCCCTTTGGAATCGGAAAACATGATCTTCATAAAAAGAAGGCCTAATTTCTTTTTGTAGAGTTTTGTGCTGGTATCCTGACAGAACGTTAAGAGACTGGGTTGTTTTTTTTTTTTTGGTTTGGTTGTGCTTATTCTCATCTTTTTAAATTTGACCTAAAGTTGAAAAGATAGGCTTTTTAACTTTAGGTTAAAAAAGTTTGATCAGTATCACAAAAGGCGAAGTTAAAATCATGTTGAAATCACTGGTTTGATTCCATTATCTAATTTTAACACCATGCGAACATGTTTACAAATATTTCTAAGTTTTTCCAAAGAACAATAACTCTTCTTAGTCTTTGTGTTGAATTGCAATGGTGCTTTTTTTCCAAAAAAAAAAAAAAGTGTGTGTACTGTTGTAACAGTAATCTTTTATAGATCTTGAATCAGACATTTTGTTTACGCATAGAGGTCTGGTTTCAACAACCTTTGCATAATGAAACCCTGATGTGCTCCTTTAGATACAGGAATGAGTTGATTGTAGTGCGTATTATACGTGGTTTAGCATTTGGATGTGTTTGGAAGAATCCCCCCAGGGAAACCCGAGATGACTGTGACTCTGACTCCCGGCATCACAACGATTTTATTTCTTGAGAAAAGGCAGAATGAAGTCGTTCTTTATTCCTTAACCAGAGTTAAAGTGAAGCTGCAGCTGTTACAGATATTGCATTACAAACAGCAAGGATGACGTCAAGATATACGTTACGATAAGAATACAGCATTTTTTTTTTTTTTACCATAAACTCTAGTAGAGGAGCTAAAAATCTTTTCTCGCTCTTCCAATTTCAGCTCAACATTCCTGAACATAATTTTGAGTCCTTTAGCTAATAATCCATGAACTATGTCTGCTACACACCCCAAGCTTGGTAGCCCATTTATTCCTTCATTAACCTGCCTGTTTGCATATTTCAACATTAAATCTGAGCAGTATCAGAATTTAGCCAAATCTGTAAAGCCTTTTAAAAACTTGATTAGGTTTTTAGAAATTTCTTGAGCTCCTTTCCCAAACATGTTCACTAAATGAAGGATTTTACGAGGAACCCAGTTTATGATGGTATGAAATTTCAATTTAAGGAACCTGCAGCGTTTCTGTAAAACTACTTCTGCCAAACAACGTGGTGAAACAACAGGAGGATGTGAGTAGGTTGTAAATTTCAATGAACGCAACAGTTCATTGTGAGTAGTGTGGTGTTAAAGCATAATCAGCTTGCAACAAACGGTGAAAGTGGGAGAGACAATGTCATTTACATGCACCAAGTAATAGTTTGGCTTTAAATGTGCTGAGTAAGATGTTTGTTTGTTAATTGTTTACACAAACAAGCATTGTGCAACGCAGAATTAAACTGTCAGCATGACGGTTTTAATGCATAATGCTTTGGATCATTAGCTAATTTCTGCTGACACTGAGCGCTCATTCAAATTCAATTTGCAGCTAATCTGAAAACACTTTCACATCAAACTTCATAAGACAGGAAAACATAGCTAACCTTTAACTCTTTTGTGGGAGAGTGGCTGGACATAACTAATTATTATCATTAATAATGAATTTTTAATAAACATGATAATAATAATTATCATCATAACTGGTGATCCTACAGGTAATGAAAATAAAAGAAACAATAGCTTCACATCCTGAATACAAAGTCTTGGCAAAACAAATCTTATAATAATTTCTACGTAACCATTTCATAATTGATAATAGAAAAAAAAGCTACGCAGTGTTATTGGTATTTTCATGCAAAATAAATTTTTTCGTGTTTAATAAAATACATGAAAACATCATGTTTCATGTTTGAGAAAAATAACTGAGTGTCTATGCTGGACTTGGATCGTGTTTTAAAAAAACATTGTGTGCGATGACTGGTGAATGCGGAGCATGTCAAAATGAAAGAAAACATTAGACTCCTGTCAGTCCTCACCCAGTTATCTTGGTTTGGACACGTCCAGCCTTCATCGCCGTCTCTTCCTCACCCTCACTGTTCTGTCTTGTCTATTCCTGCTATGTGTTTGTATTACCGGCAGAACTGAGTAATTTCTTCTGCACATCTGTGATTTGTTAATTCCAGTGCAGTCCACCCATTTCTCTGTGTCTGTTCAGAAGTTTGTGAGCCCAGTCTTAGACAAGAGCTTGCGAAACACCGTCTGATCCATCCGCTTTTGCCAGTTGTGACTCATAGAGAAGATTAGAAGTCATAGAGCTCCTTCTAAGAATTTAGAAGGTGAAACTAATAACACAAAAGTACACACACAAAGCTCAGCAAGCGAAACAAATTCTGTGTCTTTTGTACATGCAAAACTTCTTCAGTCTGCGACTTCTGCTAAAGGAGACACCATATTGTTTTCTACGCTCGTGTTGCAAGACAGCTATGTTCCAGAGAATTGCAAAGTAACGGTGACTGTGAAAAAATGCCCAGATAACAACTGAGTGGTTTCTGTCTGAAGGCATGCCATGTTAGAAAATCCTTAAAGCACATAGATTTGTACGTTCCAGTACCGACCGCAGATTGTGTATGGTTTTCTACTGATGTGCTTTTTGACTTTTGGTTTTAGATGTCAACAGGTCAAAGGTAAAGGAAACAGCCCTTCCAAGCATCTGAAGTATTTTGTTTTTGACAGGGGGGGTTTGAATTATGGACGTGTGCAACACATTACCAGATCATTCACTGAAAAAATGTGACATCCACAAAGTTGAATGTATTTCACTAGAATTTTATATGTTAGATCAACATGAAGTGTAGCATAATTGGGAAGCGAAAGTTAATCATACACCGTTTTCAGCATTTCTTTGCAACTACAAACACTAAAGGTGCAGCATGCATTGGTATTCAGCTCTCCCATTTTAATGCTATGGAATTGCAGCTGCACGTCTTTTAGGATACACATCTAGAAAATGTGCGAAAGTTGTTGGTCGTTGTCTGCTTGATGTTGTCTTCCTCCTCGGTTCTGTCATGCACCTCATGCACCTGGGCTGCATGAGTGTGGTTTCTTAACAGACTGCTACCACAATACCCGAGAATCACGTCCTCATCAACTTACCTGCTTTAAAGGCCCTTGCGTGCTTATTGTGTGCTGGATAATTAATTAATTTATCTGGTACATATACCACAAGCTGTCTCACACGCCACTCAAAACTTCTCCAAAACTTTATCTTTGAACTATTTGTTGTTGTTTGTTCCACAGTGCTTTATGGCGCCCCACAAAACAGTTTTATTTAAGAAAAATGATGTTCACATTGCACCCCAACAGACACTATTTACTGATAAGTTTGCTTGTGAAGGAAATTAGCTGCTCTGTTTTATTTAGGAGTATCAGAGTAAAGGGGGCTGAATATAAATGGATGCCGCAGGTTTTAGATGTTTATTTGTTAAAGAGAATATACTGTATCCTTTTCCTTCTGTATCTATGTTTTTGTTATAACTACTTTAGTAGTTTTAACATGACAAAATGCACAAAAGGTCAAGAGATTTGAAAACATTTTCAGATGACTGAATGTCACCTTCCTTGAGAAGGGAGATAATATTTATGAGGAATAAGTAATTACTTGAAATGATTTTCTAAACATTGCCACAAAGAGTTTCACATCATTACAGAAATTATTTACTGCCATTTATTTATGACTCGTAAATATGCAAAGGATCTTCTTTAGAAAAATCAGAATGACACAGAGGAAAACCACAATCCGCCCCATTACATCATCTGACTTCTGTGAAACTTTGGACCTTCTTCTCCTTCCTCCAGTTTATTGAAATACGAAACAAACATTTGTTTTCTCAGGTTACCGGGGAATAGGCATGGAAAGAACGTCAGGAGACACCTCCAACTATAATTAACATTTTTATTACCAAATCTGAGCCATAAATCTCCAACCGTATCAGAGCCAAATTAAAATCACTAGATTGAAATCAGTCTTTGTGAGAGGATCACTGTTGGGGAATCAAACTAGATGTTATTGTAATATTTTGGTAAATTCCCTTTGACTCTTAGATAATTCTACTGTTTTATTTTTGTGTGAAAAAAAAAAGACTTAGATCAAGTAATTGTAATTTATTTTCTGGTTTAAAAATTATTTGACACAGGTGCTTTAAAACTATTGATTATGCTTGACAGCAGCTCAGTAAGAGAGATGTCACTGCGAAGAGCAGAGAGTGACTGTTCTGGTCATGCTCTGAATATTAAGATGATAATTAAATACATTTAGCTTCTCCAGACACATCCAAATGACTGTCTATCAACTCTTTATGAATCTGAAGTTTCTAACGCTGGCAGTGCAGTCATTTGGGTTTTTATTATTTCTTACTTTGTTTTAATCCATTTCCCTCATAACCTGAAAATGCACACTATTTACAAAAACAAATATTTCTAAATTGAAAAAAAATGTTGCTGTGAAGTAAAATCATCTAAGAAAGATAGCACACCATATAAACAGAATTTTTTTTTTAAAAAGCCAGTTAATGCACATTTCATCACTAAATCAAGGTGATTTATAAGGCAAGCGAGGCAGAAACAAAAAAGAAAAAAATACACATTCATAATAAAGTATGTATAATATGTATAATGAAAGAAATATACTTCATTTGCACTTTTCCTCTTCTTGGCTTGTACTCCGTATCTGGTGTGAAGGATTCATTGTTCAGCCTGCTCTCTGGAGTGCTTTTAAACAAGTCTTTTAACCATTGTCACTCGTCATGTGTGTCCAGCCTCAGCACTGATTTATGCCTCTGCTGAGCTTTCTGAAACTTCAGTCAGCTGAATGTCGAGGCCACAAGCTCTGCTATTCAAGAAAAACCCGGATATCCAAAAGGACGGCTTAAGCTGTCTTGTACTTCATCATCAAGCTTGACATCAAACACCCTGGTATAAATTATTGCCTGTTTGTGGTATCTGTGGTGAGCCACAAAACAGGTCTGAATGTCTGGAAGTTAATAAAAAAAAAGCTGAAAAGCCATGAGGGAAAATGGTCTAAGCGAACACTGAGCCTGCGTTTGGCATTTTCTCATATTCCTGAACATCAATTTAATTGTCAGGATGAATCATGTGGCTTTGCATGACAGGAGCTGTTACTGAAGTCGCATCAAACACTCCGCTCCTGGATGGGGCGCGCTCAACCGTTTCCCCTCGACGACCGCGGCAAGGACAGAGGTAGCCTTTCAGATGCATGCGCACCTTGCTGTGCAGAGAGGCGTAGATGAAAGGGTTGTAACACGCTGAGCTCATGGCCACTAAATGGCAGCAAACCTGCAGGACGTTTATGTAGCGTTTCCCAATGATAAGGAACTCTGGGTCCAAGTCCAGCAAAAGGTTCAGCACCTAAACAATAGGAGACACATGAAAAAAAGTCTTTCATTTAGAATACAAGATGTCATTTTGTGCCCAAATAGTTCAGAGTTTTTATTGTGAGGTTTTGTTCAAAATTTCATAAAGAAATGTCATGTCAACGGTTATTTGCACAGGAAATGGAGGAAGAAGGCGATGCACCCCATGATCTTCCTGTCTGAAAGATGGGAGCATCTGAAGTATTTCCTGTGACTGTAACTGAAACAAGTGAGGGGGTGAAAAATTCAACAAACATAGTGCCACTTTGTAGCACCATCACGCAACTGTTACCTTAAGTTGTTATAAGAAATGCTGTATATATCAAGTATGCTGAATTGAAATTGGGTCTCTCTCTCTCTTTAACCCAGCTGAGGTCTTAAGAGATGGGATCATTTGACCCCCGCCCCACACTGGTGAAAGTTCAACGAGGCTTAGCTGTGTAACCTTTTCTGTTCTTTATGGTTTAATGTTGGCAAATACTGAAGTATACTAACACCACGCAGTGTAATGAAGTTCTGCTGAAGAGAGATAGGTGATTAATAATAATTGTGGAGATACTAAATAATGAACTGATTGCAATGCTCAGGGCTTATGGGTGCTGAAATAAATAAATAAATAAAAATCAAAGTTCCTGAAGAGAATCAGTCCATTCACAAAGGTTGAGGTTGACAACCTCTGTAGACTTAATGAAGTGGCCACTTGTTTCTAAATTACACACACAGATAAAAACGGGATCATTTGAGACATTTCTACAGAACAAACGTGTTTATTTTATGGTAAAATTAAATAACCTCAATGAATTATTTTTTTTCTTAGATAACAGCCTCGAACCCAAAAGCAAAAAGCTTATTTTCATAGTTCAATTAGGCCAACTTGAAACATTTACATTAAGGAGAATGGAAATTCATTTGAAGCCCAGTAAAATTAAAGAGACCAACCAAGCTCATTTTCCTTTAGTTTTATTCTGTTTCATTTGCAGAGACTATTTGCATGAAAGCTAATTAAAAAGGGCCTGAAGGATCCTTTCATAATATCCTCATTCATTATAGGAAAAAGAAGGACATTTTTTCATGTTATTATTGGTCAAAGTCATTAAAACCTGATGAGGAGGGTCTAAAGACTCAAATGTGTGCAAGTTTACACTCTCCTGGACTGAATTAGCTTCAGCCTGTTGGACCAAATATTAGAGATGTCTAATAATTAAGGATGTCCAAAACATTACCTATTGCGGGTAAGTTATTAAACCCTCAGTTGCAGAAATTGAGTTTAAAAAAAGTCTTAAGTCCCTTTGAGTTTTTCCATTGAAAAACTGCTTTTGCAGTTTCGAAGATGCCAACGCATTCTGAAGTGTCAGTGAGGTGATTTTATTTGACCTAATTAACATAATCTACTTTCTTTGATTACTTCCTGTTTATCAAAGTAAGTAATCAAAGTATTATTTCCTTTATGAAGACAATTTCCTCTTTGTCACATGAAAAAAAGCAGGCAACAGTCCTGAAAGTTTGCAAATGTGTTGGTCGGCTGCATGGAACACCGTTGTTGTGTAATGAGTCTTTCTCACCTGGTAAGCTTTGCCACATAATCAGAGTGATCTTAAAAAGATGGCCTCATCAACCACTACTCTGTGTAACTTCATCCTCTCCTCAGTCCTTATAATGATGAAATCCTAATATTTTAGTCGTCATAGCTCATTGAGAAAATAGTGCAGGATTTGCAGACTCTATTACTTCAACGTGGCTCTCGGTCATAAATGATGCAGGAAATATAATCTCGCAGGCAATATAAGTTTCATTTTTGGCCTCTTCCCTGCTGCTGTGTTTATCGTTTGCTGGTTGATACAAATAGAAGTACATTCAGCTGAACCAGATAGAAAAGGGGGTAATTAATACATAAATACATAAATAAATAATAAACAGTAAACACTGGTAAACATCAAGTGGCTAGTTATTTGGTTTCAGGTTTGCTTGTTTGGTAATTACCTGCAGGGGCAGCCAGCACAGTGCAAATGCCAGCACTGAGGCCACCAACAGAGTAAAGGTCTTTTTTCTTCTTTGACTCCAGGGCTGTTGACTGCTGGATGGCTCCCCAGGCACTGAGTAGCGCTTGAGGCTAACAGTGATGGCACAGTAGGAGATGCTGACGGACAGCAGCGGGATCATGTAGGAGGTTGTGAGGATGAAGCAGGAGTACAGCAGCCGCAGGTTGCCGCTGTCGGGCCAGAATTCCTCACACACCACCAAGTCGATCCCACTGGGACGAAGGTCCAGGTAGCGCGTGTAAAAAGACGGGGGTGCAGCCAGGGTCAGAGACAAAAGCCAGACACCCAGAGTCACAGCGCCACAGCCCCAGACAGAAATTCTTTTCCTTACTGGGTGAGCTGCGATGAGGAAATGAAAAAACGAATGGAAATAAACAAGAAGAAACGCATTAGGGACTTATTGCTTTCAGATCCATTTCAGAGATCAGGCTGGATAAGAGACAGGCTTGGCTCTCCCGATCAAGAAGTGTTTTAAAGAAAACGGTATATTGTATTCCTCTATGCATATTGTCAAACTAAAGGGCTTAAAAAACTCAAACTTTTGGTTTGAGTTAGGAATCCGATAAGAAAAAGTTAACATTGAAGAAAAGCACATTATTCCTTTGAAATAAACAAAACCAAAGCATTTTTCTTGTTTTAAATTCATTAATGTTTCCAGGAATTTCTAATTAGTAATCCATCACTTCCTGTAAATATGACTTGATAAAAAGGCCCATCTGCTTTGACATCTAGTCATTACACATAATGAGCATCCATGATTATCCTGCCATTACTATCAATAAGGAGGATTTTGGTAAACTCCAGTATATAGTGGCAACAGGTCCCCATAACAAGCAATAATTTTTTATTTAACCCTTATTTCAACAGGAAATAAAGTACCTGCAACAAATTCACATTCCAAAGCACAAATGTTAAGTTATTTACCGACGACAATGTAGCGATCAACAGCGATGGCTGTGAGTGAAAGCACCGAGGCAAACACTGTGGCACACTGCAGCAAGGGCACCAAGTGGCAGAGCGGTTGTCCAAAAGCCCAGCCGTGGCTGTCGAAGGCGTAAGACACAGTCAGTGGGACACAACTCAAACACATCAGCAGGTCGCCAGCCGCTAAATTACCAATGAAGAAGTTGGTGGCATTGTGGAGTTTCTTGTCTACCAAAATGCAGGCCAACAAAAATGAGTTTCCAACACCCGCCACGACCACCACGAGGCAGTAGAGAGGCAAAAAAAGAGGTTTGAACCGTTGAAGAAGCTCCATCCCAACAAACATGTCCAGTGGGTCACTGTGATTGAGTCCTTGGTCTTTGTTGCCTTCTGGTCCTCCTGTTGCTTGAGTAGCGTTTCCAGTCAAACCAAAGTCCTTATTCGTAAAGATGTCCATGTCCGTGCAGCTAAACCTTAAAAGAAAGGCAAAAATTAATCATTAACTACTCAAATTTGATGAACGTAATTAGTCATTATTAAGGGATTTTAATGCCATTGCTAGTCTGACTAATTTATAGTTATTGGATCTAAAACAAGACAGAATTAGTCACTATGACTATCTATGACGGTTGCATGATTAATGGACAGGAGTTAAAATTTTATGGTTTAATTCTTGAACAAACATGTATGGCACAGAAAACTCCTGCAAACCAACACGTTGTGCTCAAAACAGACCACAGGGATGGTCTACATTTTCTTTTATAACTGTGCTAGCTCCATTTAGTGGGGTCGATTGTATTGTAAAAGAAGCTTGTTGCCAGAAGATGAAGCACAAGGCAGCTTGAGCTGCATCATGCTGTGTAGATCGGCTGAGAAAAACAGAGTGCGACTGGAAAAATGATTTACTTGCAGATCTATTTTTATGTCTAAGTTTGAGCATAAATTCTCCTGGGAAATCATTTAAAATATTTTTTTGACTTCTCTTGGGAGCGTTCTAATGTGAAGGATACACGTTTACACTCCAGCGCATCGCAACCCATCATGTGTTGGAACGTTTTACTCACTAGTGGATTTGCTTCGAAGAGCTGCCAAATCCCAACTCTGGTTGCTGCGGCATGCAGCTGTTAGATATACAGTGAAGCGCGCACCAGCAGAGAAATATTATGAAAAGTGTGAATTTATCAGGCTTTTAGTGTAGTGTTAGTAAGCACTCCTATCAAAGATTAGCTGAGTCCTTTTTAACATAATCCAGAATAATAAAAATCCTTATTTGCCGCAATTGAGCCGAGATGAAAACCATCTCTTTCATATCATCTCATTCAATTTAGAGTTCAACAACGAGAAGAGACGTGCTTGGAAATGTTAATTTTAAAGACCTGCCTACAAGAGCATTTGGCAGGAGATTTAGTATTAATGGAAGCATAATTGTGTTGGTTCTCACTGACAATTTCAAGATAATATTGTTGACAATAAACCTTTAAAACTGAAACTCGCTAGTTTTCAAATATTTAGTACAATTCCACGATCTAGCATTGTTTGAGATTATTTTATATGTTATTTTTGGCTCCATATTCGATGGCATTTTTCTCCATTCCCGTGAGGCCCAGGACCGATGCCGCTGCTCCCCATCTTCATGTGACTTTTACATTTTGGCAGCAAATGAAAGAGCAAACAGCTGCAGTGGCTACAGAGTAAAAAGCCATCTGAACCTAAAATGATTTTCAGATGCCTGTGAAGCTTTTTGTCATTTATGTCAATTGCTCCCTGTATCCAAAACAAAACTGTGACCTTTACCCATACATTAGTGTTTCCAACATGTTATTAAAACTAAATTGCGCTTTAGATTTACTTGAAGACTTAAGGATTGTGAATGTCAGGATTGGCTACAGTCTATGGACAGTCTACTGTGCGTACCTTGAGTTTTTCATTTGAGTAGAAATAAAAATTGTGTTTTGTTTAAAAGCCTCCTGTGTGCGTTTATGCGGCGTATCTGTGTGTGTCAGGAACACGCCATCAGTGCGCTGTGCAGCGTTACTGTGAGCCAAGTGCATTGTGTGCGTATGACACGAACTTGTGTGGGTTTGGTCTGTGCTGGTTTTGTGTGCCGGACGATGCGTGTCGGGCATGCGGTCGTGGTCCTGGGGGCCAGATGCAGTGAGAGTTTTGTATTTTGTGCGCGCCCTCCGATAATCTCCTGCAGGCGCCCCTGGTGAAAGCAAGGCGTTTTATTTACTAATGCTGGTTATTCCAAGCAGCACAAACATCCCTCACAACACAAAGTGCTTCACACTAGCTGAGACATAATTATTAATCTACTGAATACAGATTGGTGCTGTCACTAAACAGATTACCCACGAACTAAAAAGGTTTGCAACAGGGAAAGCATGCTTATCTGTGGACTGGATGTGTGTGTAGCTAAAAATGCAGGGCTTTTATTAGTGCCTCTTGAGTCTTTTGACATTTTGACACATTACAACAGCAAACAGCAGGATCCAAAGCATTCGGCCCTGTTCATGTGGGAACTTTTGTTTCACCCTCAAAAACAGGGAAAATGTTTGTGGTAGTGCTGAAGCTGCTGCAGAAAGAACCTCATTGATCAACGTCAAGAAATTATCTGTGTTTCTCTTGTATTTCACTGAAAAACAACATACTCAGGATGTTTGTGTAGAGTAGGGTGAGACCAACATACGGGACCATATGAGCCCCATTGCCACAAGCACCTATTGGTGGCAGTGTGGTTTGAAAGTTGCTAAGGAATGATAGAAAGATGAGTGAAGCTAAATATAGAGTGAGGCAAAAGAAGCTGCAGAAGACTGGAAACCAAGGCTAGCTTTATCTTCCATTAGGACAACAACTCTCAGCATAATGCCAGAGATACAGATTAGATCAAATCAAGTGCAAAGGTGCAGAGACATGCTCCAAAATATTTTCAGCTGTACCTGCTGCAAAAGTTGTTTCAGTGGGGTTCAACACAAATACAGATCAAACTTTACAGTTTTATTTGTGGCAGTTGTTTAAATCATGCATTCTTTTCCCACTTTGTAATTGTTTATCAATCAATTGTTTATGTGGAAGTCATAAACGATAAACATACAAATTGCAACAAAAAGCATTGGAAATTGTCTGTAGCATTACAGAATGTTTAAAAAAAGTGCAAAGGTGCAGAATGCTTTTGTGCAGGAAACACCTTAATCTACAAATCAGTTGGTTAAAGTAACAGTAACATCAGGGGCATTTTGTCTTCTTGCCTCTTGTGCACATTGTATGACTGGGTAACATTTGAACATTTTGGTAAAGCAGTCCCCTATTTTAATTTTTTTTAAGGGACAGGTCTGTTGACTAAATACTTTCATATAAGATTCAATAATTTTTTTGAAAAACACTATTGTCAAGTGATGAGATTTCACTAAAGTAGGATCAAGTTGATGCTACTTTGAGCTCCTTTTACTGAGCTGTTTCAAGGCTACATCACTATTATGCAAATAAGCTGCTGCTGGCTGTGCCTCCAACTCGGCGTTGGGACTTAATACAGCGGAAAATGGCTGCAAACAGATGCTCAAATGTACAATAACACAGCTTTCACCCCATCATCACGGAATGGTCAGAATGACCATGGATACGCTTTTATGAGTATTTTTTTTTGTTTCTGTAGTTTCGAAAAGAGACATCCACTTTACATCCCTGTCTTTCAAGAATGACATCTGCTTCGCTCTTCCTGAGAACTGAGCTGGGACAGGACAGAACTTTCCTGCAATCGAAGTCTTTTGGTAAATCCTGTCGTCTACTGTCAGTAGTTTTCAAAAGAGTTCTTTGTTAAGTGATTTGTGAAAACTATCATTTTGTTTCATGGCAATACGGCTGAGACATTGCCATTAAAATGTAAAATGAAGCCAAGCAGCTCTGCTATGCGTGACTGCGAGAATACAGGGGCATATATTGTTCACTGCAGCCAACAACAAAACACTAGTCTTTTCCAGCAGCCATTGTACAGTGTCTACATCAGTAACACCAAACATACAAGTTTTCGAATAATGAAGTGAGCACAGTTCTGTGGGGATGATGAGGAACTGGGCTATATTGGGGTTGCTATGTGAAGAAGAAGTGCTTCACAAATGACTCAATAGTCCAGAGATTTTTGAAACAACTCATGTTTCAATCCCCCAAAACTTTAACTAATAAGTTGGATGTTTTGTTTTATCCTTTGAACTGCTTGTGGAGACCCAAATGCAAATACTGTGATGCTATTTTGCATAACAGGTCCACTTTAAGTCAGTGTCTGGTGCTGTGGTTTTGCAGGTTGCATCTCTAAGTGTCCATATTACGTAACTACTTCCAGTTTCACAGTTTTCTGGGAAAAAACTGTGAACAAAGCCTTCCTGTCTTACACTTGCAGCATCCAGGCAAACCGGGGCAGTGCTTTTGTGTAAGAACAACAGCAAAGTGTCAGCCTCACTCTGTGTTTTAAATGAGCGAACATCCGAAGAGGCACAACATGTTTTGCTTCATGTTGTTTTCATCAGTAACATCCAACAACGCTGTATCAAATATTTATTAGCAATAAATTTAGCTCTTTATGAGGACATTGGTGTTTTTGTTCACTTCAGCTGAAAAGTTCTGCGTCCTTATTTCAACAACATGAAACGAAGCGTCTTTCTAAAAAAATGTAAGATGGTTTAAAATGTTTTTTTTTTCAGACATTACAAATTGTTAGTTTGCTTTCAAACAGTGGAATGATTGTTGCCTTGAATGTACTTAACAGATGCTACATTTTATGAAATGCTTTGGGTGACATTAAGTTAATTTTTTTCTGAAAAGTGTGTTCTTTATGTGAACAGGTTTGCTTCTGTTATGGTTATACATTTGGGTATATTTGCAAGGGATTGATAATATATGCAAGGCTTTTTGGTACAACCATTTCTGTAACCATTACTTGTCATTAAGATCCAATTGACCCAGTATTAGAAATTATTGAATCTCATTCAAGCATTATTTGTCGTCTGCCTTGTTGTCTCAGGCTACAAAAATTTTTCCTTCATAATTGATGATAGAAATTTCTTTTTGCCTCGATTTCCTTTGTTAATCACTAGCATTAAGGAGATACTAACTATTGTCAAAGGTGCAACATTGTATTTTTTCCAAGTACATTGTACAATTTCATAGCACTGACGTTAAAGTTATTTAAAGTGTCTGATAGATTTTAGATCATAATTTGATATGTTTCTCTTTCTTCTTTGCAGATCATCTGAATACTAAATGAAATATGCTGCATAATTATTTGTGACAAATTAGATTCTATGAATTTTAAGTTCTTAACAAGTAGTGATTTCATGCAGTGTTACTAAATTGTGCGAATTAGAGTTGAATATGACGAGGAGTTCTTGTAACACGAATCCCTGTGGCACTGGCTTTTCTCGAAACTCCTAACTTCCGATGAGCGATTTGTCTTTCAGTGATAGAGTCGGCTGCACAGACACACATTTATAGCTCTTCGCTGCAAATGAAAATGACTCAGATGAGTGATCAATTCTTAAACAGATGGACCCACTTGAATGACTTGATATGTGCACCGAGGAGACACTGCAATCAGCCAAGTGGGAATTAAACGATTCTTCACCATCAATCCAAAACTTGTTGGTAACCATT